>NC_081405.1:599269673-599347173 GCF_030272615.1 Cryptomeria japonica | reverse complement strand
TAAACAATAGAGCCACCTCCTTCCAAATTATTGGTAGTTCCTCCTTGTTATAACCACTTTGAAGCCTAGAAACCACTTCCCCAAGTTCAAAGAAAAAGATCCCACTTTGTATGTCAATGTTTAAAGGCATGTTTTCTATAAAATATATAAAAAGCAACTAGAAATCTCATATGTTTTCCATTAAATTTGCAATTTTTTACATCTTATTATATTTGAATATTACAGAATTTATATATACTAAAATATAACTTTTGATTAGTTTTTAAAAAAAAAAAAAAAAGAGGAATATGCTTATCTTTTAATTTTTATAATGTTTTCAAATTGAAAACTAATTAAAAAAAGTATATTTATTAATATATTTTAGTGAAATTGTATGCATAAAATTATAAATTATGATGACTATTCTTTTATTGGAACAATCCTCTATTTGAATCTTTGAAGCTTTGTTTGAAAAAATAATAGTCTAAAAATTAAATTCCACATGCTAAGGATTGTGTTCCTACACCCTTCACTCTCTTGACCATGATCATATTTAGTTTTTCAGCTAAAATCAATTTTTATTCATTTCAATTAAAAAATTGATCATTTGTAGCTTTGTTTTGGTCCCTCCCATTTCTATGCATATTTGCAACATGAAAAAATCTAATGCTTTGACATTTAGCACAATCTTTGGAATTTGGGCAGAGAATATCCATACTTAGTAAGTTTGGGGACCTTTGCAACTTCCAAAATGAGAGATGATGGAGAGAAACACTTAAGTAAAATTGATCATAGGAACCCATTAAGAATTATCTTAGATTATAGGAGATTATAGAGAGCAACAATTAAGAAAACTTGACCAAAGGAGATCCATTAGAAATTATCTTATGTTAGTTATATGTGATTGACATAACAAAGTTAAAATGGATGAACCTAGTATTCAAGCACAATTAGACATAGTCAATTGAATTCCAAGTATAGGATAATTCACATTAAAATCTATAATAAATCAAAATTTTCAATAGATATCACACACTCCTACATCTACAGACACTTTGCCTTGTAAAATTGAAATTTTCATTGATATATGTTTACAAAACTATTTACAATTCATAACTTCTATTGCTAAAGCTTAATACAACACTGCAATTCAAAATGGCCAAAAAATGTTGTTCATGTAATTTATCAAGTGACCATTACTCTAATTTCATCATAAATTGTAGTTTCATAATGCCAATAATAAGATGAACAAAAATCTTGTGTATCTAGTTTGTCTCAAACATCCATTATTTTAATATCTACAAACTATTGCAATTTTATCTTAAAATTTAAGATGAAATTTAACTTTGATTTTTCTAATTATTATTAATATCGATTGATTCAAACTTAAATTTCCTTATTCTGTAGGAAGAAAAATAATCAATCCTACAAATCCTCATTTCAACATAACAATAGATCAATATTATGATTTTTTTATAATTTGCCTGGTGTACTATTAAAAACGATCATTCCTTCTTTTCACATTAAAAATTCATTCTTGTTTATGACAGGCTCGTAACAAAATAATGACTGCAAGAGCTGAAGTGAATAAGGGATTACACCAATAAGAACAGATTATTGGACATGAAGCAACTTAGAGGAAGAAAGAAGGAGGAAAGAGGGCTTTGGATGAGACAAAAACCTAGCTAAGTGTTCAAGCAATGCAGCAGAAAAACGAATGAACCGTCATCGTAATATAAAGTCAATGTCTACAATGAAAATGACACATGCCCACGACGATTATGTAATTTATTTGGAATAAAGTGAACTAATCATGGGCAAGGGCCTTTCTCGCAATTGCGTTCTGAGTTTGTGTTATTTCTTTAAAATGGTATTTGAAAAGCTTTTTCCCTTTTGCCCTTCTCGATTTCGTCAGGAGTACTTGCAAATATATGATGAATGCATCTCCTGGGTAATGGATCTTTGCTGTCTGGTACTACAACTTATGAATTTCACGTTGTTCTTAGCTTCTTGAAATTGGGACAAGCAAAAAGTCATATGAGAAATGTATGTTTCTCATCAATTTTAACCATGATCATGTTGTTTATTTCTAATCTATTATGTTTTTAATGAGAAAATAAAAAATATTTAGATTTATGCTTTAATCATTATGAGAAATGCATGCTTTCCATGAATTTCAACCATGTTCACATTGTTTATTTCTAATCCATCATATTTTTAATAAGAAATTTAAAATCTTTAGATTTATACCTTAAATCATCATCACAAAGGTATGCTTGTCATGGATTTTAACCACGATCACATTATTTATTTCTACTCCACCATATTTTTAAAGAGAAATTTAAAATCTTTAGATTATGCTTTCAATAAATAATTTGAATAACCATCAATAAAGAAAATATAATAATAATAATGCTCATCAGTTGAAACAACATTCATACAAGTAAAGTCATCGCTATAGTTAACCTTTAATAATCTATTTATTCTATTTTATTTATCAAACAAATAATATTCAAAAAAATTAAAATCAACATAATAACTACATGACCCTTTCACAATAAAATTATTGGATACTCTTTAAAAAAACATTCATTAAAGTGACCCAAATTATGATATGGCAGCATAGATGGACAGAATTCTTAATTATATAAATTGATCAACAATAAATAGATGTACCAAATTTATAAAAGATATTAATTTGTTATCTCTTAGCTACATCTCCTCCAATCAGCTTACAATCACTTCCGTAGAATATAACAGACTTATACTAATCTTTCAATATACAATACATCTATGAGAGACCAAAATACACCTCACTCTTACAATATACACGACACTCTTACAAATATATTGTTAGGTATTGCTCTTACAAAGCTAAAGCAAACTATTTGAACAGATATACCATGAGATCCTGCCCCTAGAAGCTCTACAAGTCTAAAATCCCCTCTAAATGTATTGGCTAGCTAATATGCTTAGCTACGCATTTTGATATTTTCTCCAGCACCTCACCTTGGTCCCTGAAAGCAGTAAACGTATATATATTAGAAACCAGTCCAATAAAAAAAGACAGAGCTAAGCTACCTATATTACCCTTCATAAATAGAGCCTTCCAAGAGTGAAACCCTGCGCAGAGCTTTTCTCCACTTTTCAAGCGTTCTAATATTGAATTTTCCCGCCTGCTTATGCTTATGGAAAGCTCTGGTGTACATACCATTGTCGTTCTCCATTCGAAGCTGAGAAGGTCGAATCTCCCAAAATACGGGAACAATTGGAGCCCCGGTTTTAAGCATCAAATGGAGCTCATCCAAACACCACTCAGAATCCGCATAGTTCGGCGAAAGGATTGCAACATGAACTGAAGCTTTTCTTATTGCCTGCCTGATTGCCGCGGGTACATATTCCCCTCCTTGTAGAGATTTCTGGTCCAAAAACACTTTGAATCCTTTATTCTGGAGATTATGGTACAAGAGACTAGCTACAGATTGCTTTGTCTCTATTCCCCGGTGATTAATAAAAACGTTATATGCAGCTGTGGGAAGGGGATAGTTGTATGATAGCAGGGGTGAAGAACGATAACTAAATAGAGAATTTGCCATGGAAATGATTGATCTTACTAGTGGCATTTTGCTGATTTCTATAAATGGAGCGGTGTTGTATACAGAAATGAAAACCCTCACATGAAAACAACTCAATGGGAAAGAATTTCGAGATACCCATTGGAAATCGAGGACCGGTGATATAAATAGAAACCCAAAACATTAATTCCAGAAGTTAAGATTTGTGGTGTTCTACAGCACAGCAAAAAAGGAAAAGATTGGACGATGAGTACGCTATGTGTTGTATTTCTTTATTGACTTTGGCATGGATTTTTCTGCAGGTTCAAAGGTGAAATGATACCTATGTACTGACGGGTTGTTGTAGGAAATGAAGTATGCCAGCAGAAATGTGGCAAAGTTCAATCCATTCGATGTATCTAACGTCTAGGAGCTTTGAAGACGGTTATTAGGCTAGCTGGAAACATATTTTAATGCGGATTAGGTTAAAATTTATCTTCTAGAATCTCAGATTACGTTTCAAAAAAGTTGTTTAGGGTACGCGGAGGGTACGCGTTTCGTAAAGAAATGGGCAATTTTGTTGACCCCTAGAACTCATACGCCTAGCATTTGACGGTGTGTCCTTATTTTATTAGGGAAAATCCTTATAGTTAATTTTGCAAAGTCGTAAATCTTAAACATTAGAACTGATTCTGTCAATCTTTTTTGTTGTCTTTGATTTAACTGTGTATGGCTATTGTTCTAACTTAAAGTAATGTCTCAATAACCAAGCAGTTAAAATTGTCAATACTTATGCACATATGTCCCAATGATGGTCCAAAAATGCTAAAAAGTGGGTAGCTAGTATTGGGCTATTGGTACATGTAAAATTTATTAATGAAATTTTAGTTATCATTTTTTGTGTTTCTTTAAATTTGTAATTGGCAGCTGAGTGTACAAGGAGTGAAAGGTTATTCGAACTATAACAACTACTTGTACTCTTCCCCTAACATATAACTTAAAATTAATTTATATAAAATTATTAAATATAATTAGAAAATAAATATTATTGATATATTTTATATAGATCATTTTTAAGATAAATATGCTCTTACAATTGAAAGATAGAAAATGAAAGAGAAATATATTAAGATTATTATTATTATTATATTTTTTATTATATTATTACAATATTCTTAAGATTATTGTTCCCTTAAGAGATTTAAACTCTAATATTTTACAATTTTGAAATATATAAATGAATGTATGATTATTGTTATCTATTTCTTTTAATTATATGAAATACCATTTTATATATAACGATATAGATAGTATTGAAGAGATAACATTTTACTTATTCAAAACTTAACAATTATAAGAGCAATAACTGAAACAATGGTAATAACAACAATAACGAAAATCATAAACGATGCACATAAAAATTTACTTGAAAATCCTTTCAGAATAAAACCACAGCGAAGGACTCTTTGAAACTACTGTCCAAATTTAGTCTCACAAAATATGAAACAATCTTCCATGCTTGTTATGCAATTCATTATTATACAGTCTTACCAAACTAGCAATATTACAGCAATAGAACTCAAACCTTCCAGGCACTCATGAAACAATCAAATTCATACTCCAAATTCAAGGATAACAAACACATTCCTCTGTTCATCTTGTCTATGCCTTAATTCTTACACCACCAAGCACTTGTTGTACGCATAGTCTTTCTCCTCTGTCTTCACGCAGCTGTATTATTTGCTTTGCTTTACAGTTAATCTCCCTTTTTCAACTTACTCAACCACACTATCTTTCCCACACAATCCCTCTTCCATATACAGGTCTGGCTTTTTCCTCACGGACACCCCTTATCTCTCTTCTACATGGCTGCTCCGGCTCTTTTCTTTTTATTAACCTATATTGCAGTAATAATCTTCCACTTAAGCTGGCCTTTTTGTTTCGATTTCATCTTCCTTTTACACTGCCATCCTTCACTTCATTTCCTACCGATAGCTAAAAATGACTTGCATTTTAATTCCTTCAATGCAGTCTTGAAACAGAAGCTGAATGGTTTTTCAAATCGATAGGAAAAAGAAAACAAATGGACTTGTATTTTATATAATCTCTTTCTCCTCCAGCATAACTATCCAAATTTCCTCCAATTATCCAATTGTCAGATGCATTGAGTTCAACACATTATAACATGGCATAACACGCACTCTGGAAACAGATGCATTTATCCTGAAAACATCAGGAAGCTCAAGAAGATATTTGTAGACGATCAGGTATCTTTGTATTTAAAGTGTTTCCATGTGAAGGAACAACTCTTCCTTACTCAAAGTATCAATTCCTGAAGGAAAATAACGGTAACAATCTTGTTGGCTGCAAAGCTCACGGAGATGCCAAATAAAAACCAAAACAAATTAAAAACAAAGAAAACAAGTCAGAGGTTTTTTTTGGTGGTTTAGATTGTCGACTTGCATGGGTGCTCTTGTACCAGTTTGTACCAGTTTGTAGGCACTAACATATTAGAGACACTAATCCACAATTACAATTTTATAACATTAACTTGCTAGAAAGACCAATCCTCATAACTTAACACCAACTTAGCCAAAGATATCAATCTATTTTTATAAAAGGAACCAACCTCTTCTTCACAAATTTTCTTATATTTATGCTACAAATATTTCTTCTCCACCCAATTTAATTCTTCTTTGTCCTGATTTGCTACAGATGTTGGAAAATTCAACACATTTTAGTTAGTCACTCACATAGACTGATTATCTTATAGAAGTGTCCAAAAGCCTAATGGTAGGTATATATGTATATGTATAAGTATATCAGAAGCCAATATTAAAGTTAATCATGTATTTGTATATAAAACATAATCAGCTCTAAGAAGGATTTTAAACCAGGTTAAGATAGATTTAAAAAATGTTTCAAATAATGGGATTACTAGTGCAACAGAAATTCTATTCTTGAACATTCTAAGTCAACATATACCCTGATTTATAAATGCACATAAAGCTGGAAAAACGTGAGCTTCTTATAATACCACTGTGAGAAATAGATGTACTTCCAGCCAGCAAGGAAGCGTAAAGGAAACGACACTCAGAATAAGCCAGGAGAGAAATCCACACAGCGAAAGAACTTCTAGAATAATTAAGAAAACTAAACTAGGACAGAAATATCATCCATTTTCTCTTCTCAGAAGTAGAGAAAATGTAGGATTGTGGAGATACAGCTATCAGAAAATATTAATAAACCTGTATATAAAAGAGAGAACCAAGAATACAATCGTCAACCAAAAATGAGAGGTGGAAGATGCTACATGTTATTAAAAAATGGATGCGGTACAAGTTAATTATTAACCTCTGCAATCTTTGCATGCAAACACCCATCTTTTTTCTTAATCTTTAAAAAAAATTAAATATTGTCTTGGTAACTGAAGATGTGATTGTTGAGCTGGAGCTGAGAACGCACAGTCAGCTTTAATTTTCAGTTTTTTCTGGTTTTTTTTGCTTTAACAAAATCAGTTGTTCTTAAAACTGCTATGATAGCCTTAGGCTTTGTTTTATTAGTTTTAAAACAGTTTTTTAATATTATTTTATTGTTTTATTATGATTGGTGGTGTTGATGATCAGCACTCTATATAAATCAGTGCTATGTAATTGTAATTTGAAGTTTATTCAAGTTTTCAATATTAATATAAAATAGTTTTGTTTTCTGTGTGTTTTCTTAATTGTACAATCTTTTATTTGGTATGGGATTAGGTTGTAGAATTTTTCATTGTGTAGGTTGAAAGTTAGAGCAACAGTTATCTCCAAATGGCTAATGGAAAAGATTTAGCATTTCAGCCACCATTCTTTACTAGAGAAAACTATGATTATTGGAGTATCAAGATGAAGACCCTACTTTTATCCCAAGATCTCTGGGAACTAGTGGAAACCTGTTGATCAAAATACATTAAATACATGGACACCACAACAGAAAAATCAGCTGAAAGAAGATAGAAAGAAGAAACTCTTTTCACCATTCAATCTGCCTTGGATGTATCAATCTTTCCTCGAATTGCCAATATGACAAAATCAAAGGATGCATGGGAGGCTCTACAAACCACATACCAAAGTACATGTAACATCAAATTTGTAAGACTTTAAACTTTTTGAAGAGAATTTGAAAATTTGAGGATGAAGGAATCTGAGTCCATTGATGAATTTATTACTAGGACTCAAGGTATTGTGAATCAACTTAGCACTCAAGGTGAAACTATATTAGACTAGAAAATTAATTAGTTCTTTGCAGTCTCATGATGATCGCATGCAGTAAAATTCCAAATCTCCTTTTCAAATGTATTGAAAAATATATATTTATATAAAATAGTAAAAACTATATCTATGCAGTAATGCTTCAAGTTATCAATATACATAAAAAAATTGAAGAAAAAAGGTAAAATTAACTAAATAAAATGTGGCGGCTTGGGTAACTTCAATTTCAGCATTTTATCAACAACTAAATTATAATGTTTAATTTATAAAAAAATACATTCAAATAATTTTTGAATTTTTTGTTAAAATTACAAATATAAAATAGACAAAAGAATACAAATTTTATTAGTTTACATAATTTCAAAATTCAAAACATATATTTCACTTTCTATTGATTTAATTTCAAAATTTGAATCAGTATTGACCATTTCTCCTTGAAAGTGTGACACAAATTTGTACTTTTACCCTCTAGTAATAATAGAGGAAGAGATAGAGGAAGAGGAAGATTAAATAGCAAAGGAAGAGGATGAAATTCTATTCATAGAAGGAGTATACAGTGCAGATATTGTGAAAGATATGGGCACTATAAATCTGAGTGTAGGAAGACAAAATTTGACTTGAATAAGTCAAGAGCTAGATATGTAGAAGAGTCTTTTGACACAAAGAATTCTACATTCTTTACATGCAATTTGTCAAAAGAACCCCAAGAGGATGTCTGGTTTTTGAACAATGGCTACTCAAATCACATGACAGGTAAATCTGATTTCTTTGTCAAATTAGATGATTCAGTGAGGAGTAAAGTTAAATTTAGAGATGATAAAGAGGTTAATGTAAGTGAAAAAGGTACCCTTGTAGTCAAGACTAAGCAAGGAGATACTACATATATACATAATAATTTATTTGTACCAGAGTTACATCATAGTCTTTTGAGAATAGGACAACTTTTAGAAAAGAACTATAAAGTTGTATTTGAAGATAGCTTCTGCAAAATCTTTGAACAATCTAATAATGATCATCTTCTAGCAAAGACTTATATGACAAAGAATAGATTGTTTCCTCTAAAATTGATTTCTAGTAAGTTGCATGCTCTCAAATCAACCATAGATGATTCATGGTTATGGAATCAATGATATGGTCATTTGAATTTTCAAGGTCTCACTTTATTGAATAAGAAGAATATGGTGAGAGGTCTTCATCCAATCAAGGAAAAAGAAGAAGTTTGTTCAGGGTGTGCACTTGGCAAGCATCATCAAGATAGTTTTCCAATAGGTAAATCTTGGAGAGCCAAATGTGCATGCTGACATCTGTGATGACATGCAAGAGAAATCATTGGGTAAGAACCATTATTTTTTGACCTTCATTGATGATTACTCTCACCACACTTGGGTTTATTTTTTGAAGAAAAATTTAGAAGCCTTTGCATACTTCAAAAATTTTAAAGCAATGGCTGAAAAACAGAGCATGCATCCTATAAAGACACTCAAAACAAATAGAGGAGAGTTTACTTTTAATGAGTTTGCTGATTTTTATCTTAAGAATGACATATAGAGACAACTTACTGCCACATATACACCTTAGCAGAATGGTATTGCTGAAAGAAAGAACTATACCATTATAAAAATGGCACGAAGAATGTTGCAGACAAAGAATCTTCTAAATAGTTTTTGGGGAGAAGCAATTGACACTATAGTATATATTCTCAACCGAAGTCACATGAAAGCAATTAAAAATCTCACTTCAAAGGAAGCCTAGAGTGGTCACAAGACTTTAGTGACTCATCTTCGAGTCTTTGGAAGCTTGACATATTTGCATATTCTAGATCAAAATTGGAAGAAGTTGGATGCCAAATCCCAACTTTGTATCGTTGTGGGCTACTCTACTGCAACTAAAGGATATAGATTCTATAATCTTGAGACAAAGCAATGGATAGTTATTCGGGATGTACTTTTTGATGAAGAGGGAGTATGGCAATGGAAAGATGATGTGCGAAAAAATCTATCAATAATTATAAATGTGGAAGATAATAGTGTTCCTTCTCTCTCCACAAACTCAAGAGGAAGTTCATGCTCTAGTTCCAATTCTCCAATCTCACCTAGTTCTCCAAGAAGAACAAACTCAGGTGAAGATTCACCTCCACGATCTATTCCAAGAAAGGTACAAAGTTTGGTTGATATTTATTAGAGGAGTGTCAATATAAATCAAGTTGTTAATTTTCCTTTGCTTAGTACAATTAAAGTTGAACCCTTTGTGTATAAAGAAGCAATGAAAGAACCAGTATGGGTTAATGCTATGAATGATGAGATGAATTCCATTCATAAGAATAATACTTGGGAATTAGTTCCACTTCCCAAAGATAAGCAGGTGATTGGTGTGAAATGGATTTACAAAGTAAAATATCATACAGATGGTTCAATGGAATGCCATAAGGCAAGAATAGTTGCCAAGGGGTTTGCACAAACTCTTGGAGTTGATTACACATAAAAAATTTCTCCTGTGGCTCGACTTGATACACTCAAGATTATATTGACTACTGTTGTCCAATATAATTGGCCAATATTTTAAATGGATGTGAAATTAGCATTCCTTAATGGTTACATAGATGAGGAAGCTTATGTGGAACAGTGTATGGGTTATGAAGTTCCAAAAAAAGAACACTTAGTCTACAAGTTGAAGAAATCCTTTTATGGGTTCAAGCAAGCTCCTCATGCCTAGTATGCTAGAATTGAAATTTATTTCATAAAGAAAGGATTCAATAGAATCCACTTAGAGCCCACCTTGTATGTCCAATTTATTGATAATGATATTCTCAAAGTTTTCCTATACATTGATTATTTGATTTATATAGGTAATAGAAAATCTCTCATGGAAACGTTCCAAGCATAAATGAAATAAGAGTTTCAAATGTCAAATTTGGGACTCATGCACTATTTTTTTGGTGTGGAATTACAACAAACATCAAAAGGTATATTTATTTCTCAAACCAAGTATGTTGCTGATTTATTGAAAAAATTTAACATGGTGGCATGCAAAGAACTTGCAACTCCCATAGCCCTTGGTGAAAAACTAACCAAGGAACATGCTAGTCCCAAGGTTGATGCTACTAAGTATAGGAGCTTGGTTGGTAGCCTCATGTACCTCACAACCATGAGGCCTAATATTATGTATATTGTGAGCCTCATCTCTCTGTTAATGCAAGATCCACATGAGTCACATTGACGGGCTACGAAAAGAATTTTGAGGTATGTGAGTGGTACATAGAATTTTGGCATTCGGTATTCTCCCACTGACAAGTTTCAACTAGTTGGTTACATGGATTCAGATTGGGCCAGTTCAGTGGATGGTAGAAAATCTATATTTGGATTTTTTTTTTCATTTGGATCTAGAGTTGTATATTGGAGTGGTAAGAAACAAAGAATAGTGGCTCTTTCTTTAGAAGAAGCAGAATACATGGTAGCTTCATCTACTAGTTCTCAAGCAATATGGATACAAAGGATATTGATAGATCTACATTTGGTTCTAGAGCATCCAATCACCATCTATTGCGCTAACAATAGCACTATTGCCATTACAAATGTTGGGTATGTGGAGTCTCAACCTTGCATTTACATGAGATTACTATTTATAGTAAGTTTTCATTTGAGAACAAAATGGTCAGAAGTTGTCCCCAAAGCTTGTGGTTGGCTAGAAAAACATTCTGGTAAAGTTACATCACAAGATCACAGATATTTTTGAGGATATTAATTTTTTTGTTTTGGAGGGGTCCAATGAAAGGTTTAGATTTGATTTTGAGGAAATTAGAGGGGCCTATATACCTTGAAAAGATGGTGTAAATGGCATATCCATTTACAAGGAAATAAATAACTTCGTGAGCTTTCCAATGCTTCAAATAGTTCGTTAATCAGACACACGATTCTTAAGTTATGGCCTTTGGAAGTTTGTACTCTTGAAATAGGAAATATTAAATACATCGGACACATAAATGAGCTATAAAAGGGAGGGGCACATGTTGATGTGTGTTGTAACATGTCATAGGGAATCTTGAAGGGAGATAAGGTCAGCTACACCTTATTGGGTGATTTTAGCCCATGGTTTTGTAATACTGTTTGATGGTTTCTTGTATTGCATCTCCTATATATGAGGTGCGTGAGATAGAGGTTGTATGTAAAAGTCTTATGTCTATTGAGTTACCTCTGAATCTCTGATTAGTGGTACTCCTATGAAGAGCTTACTCTACAATTATATATTGTAATCTATTTTGATCGCTAAATAATAGATTGGGTAGCTTTTCGAGTGTGTGTTTTTTCTCTCGAAAGGGTTTTCCCCACATAAATCACTATGTTATTGTTTGAATGTTATTATATCTATTTCTATTTTCTGTAATTATTGTGATGATCTGTAAAATTTTTTGAATTACCCTCCTCTCAAGGGTAGTGTAGGAAGTTGTTCTGATACTTAACTTCCTTACAAGTGGTATCAAATCTTGATCACCTTAGGTTTCAGTTGTGGGTTGTTGTGTTTTTTGAACTAATCCAGATTTGAGTATGAGCTTTTGTAGAAGTACATTTTAATCTTGTTGTAGAAATTTTCAGATGGCAAGTTCATCAGGGAAAATAGAGGTGGAGAAATTTAATGGAAGAAATTTTGAGATGCGAAAGTTGAAGAGGGAAGATATGCTAATAGATCAAGATCTATGGGATATTGTTGATATGAATATCCAAAGACCCTTAGATCCTACTACAACGGCTTAGTATGATTTTATGGACCAAAAAAACAAGAGTCTGATCATATTGTTCTTGATAGGCTCTGTTATGATCAATGTCCATGAACAAAACACTGCATAGAAACTATGGGATAGGCTTGGTGAAGTGTATCAAGATAAATATTTATTAAATAAGATTTTCTTGAGGAATAAATTGTATTCCTTTAAGACAAAAGAGGGTGGATGAGTTGCAGACTACCTGGAAGCATTCAATATGTTGGTGGCTCAATTAGTATATGTTGGTGTTAGGATGAATGAAGAGGATAAATTTCATATCTTTCTTTGTTATTTCCCTAATTCGTGAGATTCTCTTGTTATGACTATCAATAGTACTGTTATTATGAAGTCTGAAGATGTGGTGGGTGCCCTACTTAGTGAAGAGATGTGAAGGAACGTATCCCAAAGTTTTAAGGAAGCCTTAAATGTTCATGGAATACTTAAGGAGAAAGGCAAGAATAATGAGAAGCATGATAAGTCCAAATCGAAAGGGAGATCGAAATCTCCTAGAAAGTCCAAAGTCATTTGCTGGAATTGCAGTAAACTAGGTCATATCCATAAAGACTACAAAGAAGAAAAGAAGAAGAGAAAGAAGAAGATTAATTCTAATTTTGAGTCTGAGAAGGAAAATGGTGATGCATTCATTGTGGTTTTGGTGACTCGTGCAAGTCATGATGCCTGGTTAATTGACTCAGGTGCATCTTTTCATATGACTACCAATAGAGATTGGTTTTTAGAATATGATGAATTTAATGGAGGTAAGGTGTACTTGGCTGATGATTCACATTTAGACATTGTTGGTCGAGGTAAAGTTAAAACCATTTTTTTTTTATGGTAGAATAAAAAGGATTAATGGTGTCCTGCATATCCCTACTTTAAAATGAAATCTGTTATCTATTAGAAAACTAATAGATGTAGGTGTGCAAGTAGTCTTTATTGAAGTAGGATGTAAGATGATTAAGGGTGCTATGGTAATTTTTAGAGGTGTCAGGTTCGACACTTTGTATAAGCTAGAGACATATATTGTTGAGTGTAATAGCACTTCTGTAAAGAGTAAATCTATGGAAGATTTGATGGTTTCACCTTCAGCAAATGGAAATGGCTTTTGAGTACCTAAGGCTTCTCTTTCTTCTGAAGCAAAGTTACCTATAGAAAAGACTATGTTATGGCATGAGAGGCTTGGCCACATTGGAGAAAAGGGTCTAAGGACCTTGAAAAATAAAACCCTTGTTGAAGGTTTGAATGATTGTAATCTTAACTTTGATTTCTGTGAGCACTATATTTATGAAAAATAAAACCAAATTCAATTTTACTCGAGTTCTCATTAAACTTGTGGTGTTTTGGATCTTATTCATTCTGGTGTGTTTGGTCATGTAGATGTTCCTTTGATTGGGAAAACCACATATTATGTTTCATTTATTGATGATTTTAATAGAAAGAAATTAGTATGTTTTCTAAAGAGTAAATCTAAAGTTTTCAGCCGATTTAAAGAATTTAAAGAAATGGTTGAATTGTAGACTGGAAAGAAAATTAAAATTTTGAGGACTCATAATGGCGGTGCTTTTTGCTCTAATTATTATGATAGATTCTACAAACACTATGACATTAATAGAAAAAAGACAACTCCATATTATCCATAACAAAATGGAGTTGTAGAAAGATTGAATAGGACACTGATGGAGAAGGCTAGGAGTATGTTGAGTGGTGCTGGTTTAGAACAATTTTTTTAGCCTGAAGATATTACCACTACTTACTACTTGACTCACAGGTCTCTTACATCAGCCCTTGTTGATAAAACGCCTATGGAAGCATGGTCGGCTCACAAGCCTTCATTGAGACATCTTAAAGTTTTTGGTTGCGAGGCATATGCACATGTGCCAAAGGAGAAGCAGACAAATTTGGAGAACAAGGTTGTGAAATGTATCTTCATTGGGTATAGTCATGGAATGAAAGGATACAAGCTTTGGGGTCCTGTTGCACAAAAGGTAATTCATAGTAGAATTATTTTTTTAGAGAAATTAAGTCTCCTTTTATTAAATTGCTGCTAGAATAAACTAAAAAGGAAGATGTAATTCATTTTTCTTTTACACCTAAAAGAGTTGAATTGAGACCCCTAGATAGCCAAGAAGTTGACTAGAGCTCATCTTTCTCTGAATCTTTAGAAGAGGAGGAAGAACCTCCAACTCAACTTGTTTGAATGTATACAAGAAATATACAACCACCTAATGATTGGAGATTTATTTTTTCTTTGAATACTAATGTGGATGAAATAAAATCTATAGAAGAGGCATTAGGTATGAATGATGTAGAATCCTATAAGATTGATATAGAAGAAGAAATGGTAGCTTTGAAAAAGATTAATACATGGGATCTTGTATCATTGCCTAAAGGACTAAATCCTATTGGTTGCAAATGGGTGTTCAAGAAAAAGATTGGTTTAGATAGAAGCATTGAGAAGTATAAAGCAAGGTTGGTTACAAAAGGCTACTCTCAGGTTGAGGGTGTTGATTATGGTGAGATATTTTCTCATATTGCCAAAATGACATTCATTAGATTTTTGCTTTCTATTGTTGATTCTTATGATTTAGAGGTTGAGCAAATGGATGTGAAAACTACTTTCCTTCATGGTGATTTGGAGGAGGATATTTATATGACACAGCTAGCGAACTATGTGGTGAAAGGTAAAAGTAATTTGGTCTATAAATTAAAGAAATCCTTGTAGGGCCTCAAACAGAGTCCTAGGAGGTGGTACCAAAAATTTGATACATATATATTGAGTTTAATATTTGAGCGTTCTAAATTAGATCATTGTGTTTATTATAAAATTGATGGTGATAATTTCTTGTACATTGCATTGTATGTTAATGATATGTTATTCATTGGTAAAGAGAAAGGTATGATTTTAGAACTAATGTCTTAGCTTGCTAATAAATTTAAAATGAAAGATCTTGGTGTAGAAAAACATATTCTTGGGATGGAATTTAGATGTGATCAAGTGAACAGAAATCTATAGCTAGGATAGAGTAAGTATTTGAATTCAGTGTTACAAAGGTTTAACATGCAAGATTATAGACCATTGTGTGTTCCTTTTATAGTTGGAATGAAATTATCTATTGTAGATTGTCGTACATCTCCATCAGAAATGGAAGACATGAGCAGAGTGCCTTACCAAAGTGTAGTTGGAAGTTTGATGTATGCTATGGTGTATAGTAGAACACACATTGCCCAAGTAGTGGGAGTTTTGTCCAGATATATGTCTAATCCTGGTAGAGTTCATTGGGATGCAGTCAAAAGAGTTCAAATATTTGAAAGGTACCTCAGAGTATTTTTTGTGTTATCATTGTAATTCAGTTGGAGACATGATTTCCCTTTATATTCATGGTTATGTGGATTTGGACTGGGCAGGGGATATTGATAGCAGAAGATCAGCAAACACTTATGTGTTTACTGTATTCGGTGGTGCAATTAATTGTATGAGTAAGCAACAGGCTGTGGTTGCTTTGTCTATTATTGAAAAAAATTATATGGTAGCTACTCATGCTTTTAAAGAGGCCATTTGGCTTAAGAGACTATGTTGAGACATTGGAATTAAACAAGGAGCTGTGACAGTTTATTGAGACAGTCAGAGTGCGATCTGCCTAGATAAGAACCCAACATTTCATACCTGGATCAAGAACATTGATGGTCATTATCATTTTGTCAGAGATATGATCAAAGATGGCAGGGTGAAATTGGTTAAGGTGGAAACTTTGATGAATGTTGCAGATTATTTAACTAAGGTTGTGTGCACAGAGAAGTTCAAATGGTGTTTGGACTTTATGGGCCTCATGGCCCCTAACAATTAATTTATTGTGTTGGTACTCCCTTTTCTCTTGCAAGCAGTTTGACAACAGGGAGATTTGTTAGGAAAATGGTGTCCCATCCTTGCATTTACATGGTTACTATTTATAGTAAGTTCTCATTTGAGCATGAAATGGTGTGAAATTCTCCCCAAAGCTTTTGGTTGGCTAGATAAACATTCCAGTAAAGTTACATCGCAAGATCACAGCTATTTTTGAAGATATTAATTTTTTTTATTTTGGAAGGTCCAGTGAAAGGTTTAAATTTTATTATGAGGACTTTCAAGGCCCCAAAATGCCTTGAAAAGTGAGTGTAAATGGTGTAGTGGTTTATGAGGTGATAGGGCACTTCACGAGCTTTCTGGTGCTTCAAATAGTTTGTCAATTGGACACAAGGTTCTCATGTTATGGCCTCTGGAAGTTTGTATTCTTGAAATAGGAAATATAAAATACATCGGACATATAAATGAGTTGTAAAAGGGAGGAACAAGAGTTGATGTGTGTTGTAACACATCATAGGGCATCTAGAAGGGAGATAAGGTTGGCTACATCTTATTGGGTGGTTTCAACCTATGGTTTTGTAATATTGTTTGATGGTTTCTTGTATTTTATCTCCTATATGTGAGGTGCGTGAGATACAGGTTGTGTGTAAGAGTCCTTTGTCTATTGAGTTACCTCTAAATCTTTTATTAGTGGTACTTCTGCAAAGAGCTTTCTTTGCAAGTATATTGTAATTTGTTTTTATTGTTGAATAATATATTGGGAAGCTTTTGGACTGTGGGGTTTTTCTCCCGAAAGGGTTTTCCCCACGTAAATCACTGTGTTATGTTTTCAATGTTATTATATCTATTTCTATTTTCTGTAACTATTGTGACGATCTGTAGAATTTTTTACATTACCCTCCTCTCAAGGTAAATGTAGGAGTTGTTTTGTTACTTAATTTCCTTACAAAAAAAAATCTTGTTTTTCATGCGAGAACGAAGCACATAGAGATCCACCATCATTACATTCATGACTTAGTTCAAGATGGACAAGTGGAGTTGCAGTTTTGTTCTTCATCTGAATAAGTTGATGATATCTTCACCAAAACTCTTCCAATATCGTATTTTGTTACTTTCAAAAATATATTAGGTCTCAACTTCATTTATCATTCAGGGGGAGATTGAAGATACGATTGTTAAGATCGTGTTGAGAACGAAGATATGATTGTTAAGATCGTGTTGAGAACGCATCGTCAGGTTTATCTTTTTTGTTTTTTGTTAGTTTTTTGCTTTAACAGAATCGATAGTTCTTAAAACTACTATGATAGCCTTATACTTTGTTTTTTAGTTTTAAAATAGATTTTTAAGTATTATTTAATTGTTTTTATAATGACCGGTGGTGTTGGTGATCAAGACTATATAAATCAGTGCTATGTAATTGTAATTTGAAGTTTATTCAAGTTTTCAATATTAATATAAAATAATTTGCAATCTTCTTCTTCTTAGTTTTATTTTCTGTGTATTTTCTTTAATTTATAATCTTTCAGTAACAATATTAGCAGACCGATCGTAGGTTTGAGAAAATCTCAATTTTAATCTATCCTTCAGCCACACACAGATTGTCCAGCGATAGAATAAAAGAAGACTAAAAAGAATGTCATATATTTAAATCTAACTGATCCATTAACTGTAGCACAACAATAATTAAAACTTCGCTGATAGACGTATGCAAAATATGGAAGCATAGACAAGGCACACAATTGTTTAACAGCATAGAGGAGGCACGATTTGAATTGGTGCACGTTCAAACTTAATCAACAAGAACACTGAGCGTACATATTAAAGTGCAGATAATCTCTATGTTATAATTCTATAGACTTTCTAAACTTTGTAAATAATATATTGATCTCTTCTTGCAGATAATGTAAAGTGTAGAATAGGCTCTCTCATTTGTATTTACAAATGAAATTTGTAAAGATTTTAAATATATATATATATATATATATTGTACATATCTTAAAATTATATCATTCTATAAGACCCTATTTGTTTGTGGTATTTTGTTAAACAATTCTCTCTATTAGCAGATGTTAATGTTTTCACATTTTGTACACATGTCTATGAAAGCATTTCCAATTATGAAAACTGAAAAAAATCCTCTTTTTATTATAATGTTCGAGCCAACGGTTGAAGTCGTTAGGCAAATAATATTAAACTACACTATTTCTTTGATAAATAAGCCTTATATGAAACTAGAATATATAATAAATAATACGAAGAAATTTTGCAAGATTTTTAGATGGATATATATCGTTAATGTTAAAATGGAGTTGCTTATAGTTGCTATAATAAACAACGTGAGTGTGGCTGAAATCCATGACAAGAATGCATTTATGATGATGACTCTTTGCTTGTGCTTTTCTAGGCAGTTCCAATCTTAACAAGCTAAGAAAAATATAAAATTCAAAGCTACACTATAACATAACAAAGATTGCTGTGACAGAAGATGATATATCCATCATATATTTGCATATATTGAATAAATTGAAAAGTGTATATTAAAAGGAAAAAAAAATTCAATTACTATTGTAAAGAAATAACACTAACTAAGAACACAATTGCAACAAAGGGTCTTGTTCATGATTAGTTCACTTTAAAATTGCATAATTATCTAAATGTTGGACACAATAAGTTTTTAAGAGCAATTCTATCCAGTGATCAAAATGTATTTTTAATTATCTTTTTGCATTTATTAATTAAATTTAAAATCAGAATATAATTATTCTCATTAATTAAAAGCAATTTAGGCTGATACCATTACATATCCATCAAATAACGCCACCTAGGCCACATGAGAAATGCACACCTAGCTAAAGACTAAACACCAAAAAGAAACAAGGTACCACCAAGCACTAGGTCAAGACTAGGGACAAAACCAACAAATGAAAACCAAAATTAGACTGTCCAACCACCAAAGAAATGAAGAGGTGGTCTAGTAGGTGGAGGCATTACCCTTTTTGCAATCTTTGCACAAACCTAAAAATTTATGAGAGAAAGAATTTTTTTCTATACATTCCTTAGTAGAGTTCAAAGTACCATAATCCAAAGTATCCTTAACCATAGAGGCAAGGGGCCAATCTTGGTGTTGGGAATTTCTTTACTAGGGAGAGAGGGGGAAACCTCCTTAGAAGTCACAAGCAACCAATCTGATTTCAAATTATAGGATCACTTAGAATCCTTGTACACTTCCTCTTCATCTGAATCTAGTACTTCCACATCCTTAGGAGGAAGATTAGGTGATGTCTTCTATTTCACTTTTTTCATGGAGATTAAATTTGATTGGGACAAGATTAGGTTTAGAAGAAGACCTAGCATTGGGGTTAGGTTTCGCCATGTGGGCACTAGAAAAGATCAACCACTCAATTTGGGTCAGATGAAGGTGGGAGGGGGGGATGTGCAAGAGGACTTAATACAGACCCATGGGAGGGGTTAAAGCAAGGTAAAAAAGTTAGAGTATAAGAATCAACCCTTGATGGAGGGGAAGGGAATTTTTCAGACTTAGCTCTTGCAATAGATTTTGATAGCGAAGAACAAACCTACTAAGTGAAATTCTTTCTAATACCATACTTAAGGTAATTTAACACCAAGAAACATTGGGCATGAAATATTTTGTAACAACCATCTAGAGTGAAAAATTTCATCAGCAATAGGGCAATATCTTTCCAAATACTTGGTAGCTCTTCTCTATTATACCCACTTTGTAACCTAGAAACCCTTTCTCCTGCCTTGAAAAATCGCTTGAATTTCTCATTATAAGACCCTTTTAGCTTCTTGAAGAAAGTAATACCATCTTGTAGAAGCCCGGTGATCGCAACAATCAAATTCAAAGTGACTGTAAAGGTAATTTTTCCAATTTTCACCTCCCCCTTCTACCAAGTTTGGGCAAAATTCTTAGACAGCTCTAGGTCAAAACCCTGCATGCCTTCAACAGAACTATCTAGGTTCCCTTTAATGACCTTGTTCATAGCAAGTAGGAAAAAAAATTCACACAAATTGGATTTAGTTTGTATTAGGTCCCCTCCCATCTCAAACAAAGATTTTTTGAAGTAAAAACTAGGTAGGTAGAGGAAAACCCAACAATTTGAGCACAACAACACTTATGAGAAAAGAGCGGAGTGACACTACTTTTTGAAAGAGACGCCCAACATCAAAGAAAAAAATGACTAGAAAAAAGGCCAACAAAAATAATGACAAGGAAATTCTTTGTCTCACATTTTAAGAGTACCTATTGTAATGTTGAAAATGAGGGTGTCACTAATTAGGGTAACAAAACCACTAATTTTTGTTGAGATACCATTACATTGAAAGAGATTTGGACCTAATAGATCTATTCTTAATCTCTCTTGGAAAAATTTCTAAAATTTTGATTAGGTTCACTTGGTTAGATTTTGATTCCCTCTTTATAAGTTGAATTGTGAAAATATTAAAATTAGGGTAAAAGGATTAATTATTCAAGATATCGAGCATACGTACTTAACTATATTAATCATATGAAGATACCAACCTACATCTAGGCCATATAAGATGTCATAGATCCATTCCCATAAGGTCGGCTTGATTTTTTGAGACAATGTTGCTCCAATTATGCCTGGTCCTTTGAATTTCTCATTGTCAAAAGATGAACCTATCCATCTTTGTGAATCCTAACAATCCTCCCAAATATAGCTTTGTACTTGTTTCCTTCACATATAAATAAAAGAGAAATTATTGGGAATAGGGGTTGCATAAGTCAAACCCTAGTTTCAATTTAGCCTTGCATTAAAATAATGTAAATACTAAAATAAAGGCTAGATAGATATACCTTAGATCTACCATTGTTGATGATGATTCTTTACTCTTTGAATGTAATGACATATGCTATATGAAATAGCATGAACATGACAAAACCCTAATCACACACACATTCTTGCATAAGAACTATGTAATTTTTCTCCACAATGGTTGAATGATGGATATGCAGCTTTGAGGATCTCTAAAAATGCTTGATGATGAATGCTTCATGTAAGTGCAAGTATTAGGATATGTCAACTTATGATGCTTAGATTAAATTATGTTGATCAAATGTCTTTATATAGGGGGTTCTAGGTAAATAACTAATTAGGCTGACCTCCAATATTCATGCGAACTCCCAAAGATCATAAACTTACAAGGGAGATATAGAACCTACCCATTTTAAAGTGGGGCTAGATTAGGAGGGAACATGGTACTTTGGGGTGCCATGGTACAAACTAGGGAACTCCATGCCTTGGTCCCTCCATAATTAGGGCCCACTCTTAGGTAAAATTAGGTGGATATCCCATGTTAGGACCCACAAAAGGCTATTCATGCCTCAAAGATGGAGAACAGGCACAAATGGACCTAGAAAGGTGATGATGAAAAGAAACTAAATTAGGGGCACAAACATGAGGTGTAAATTGGCTCAATGACAATTTAGGATGCTACACTTACAATAGAACATAATGTGGTTGATGCTTTCTTCTTCATTCTCACATAGAACACATATGTTGACAAATTGAAAACCATATTCCTTAAGATTATAAATAGTGAGGATCTTACCATAGCAAGCCATCCACTAGAAAAAATAAATTGAATTATGATCATTCTAAAAATGATTAACTAATTAAATTGAGGATGGAATGGTGTGACCAACTTGAACCTAGAATAGACAAAATACTTTCCATCTTTGGAGGAGGCCTAGATCAACTTGTTCTTAGTAGCTAGCCTGAAGAATATGAAATTGTTAAAAATTTTGAGGAGTTTCTTAGCCGCCATTTTCAGATGATGATTGAAGTCATATTGATTCAAAATTCATTTTGGTAGGGAAGAGCTAGGAATATAGTAGTCAAACACAAAAACTCAAAATATTTTTGAAAGGATAACTTCAATGGCAGAATAGACCAGATGGAATTCCAAAGTGACAGAGGACCCCTAACAATCTTTCCAAAACCTAGCGTTTTGACCAATGCCAATTTTCCATTTAATGCCTTTCCAAAAGATGTCTATAATTCTCATTAAGTTGTTGTGATGTAAGACCCCCTCAGAAAGACCTCAGAGGATAAAACAACATAGCTATCCCTTCTTTGAATATGCTTATAATTCATGATAGTCCACCAATCAACGTCCTTAGAAACAAGTCTACAACCAACCTTGGCTATGAGGGTGAGATTCAAAGAGAGGGAGTCTTGAATATTGAGACCATTAGATCTCTTATTGTAATACACCCTTTCCCAATCAAGAAGGAACATTCTATTTTTCTAGTCAACTCCTGACCAAAGGAACCACCTTTTAATTTCATCCAACTTCTTGGCCCAAGACACTGAGATATGGAAAATAGAGAATATAAATAGAATAAATTTGTAGGGAATTTTTTAGAAGCTAAAGCTTACTCACATTACTTAGAAGATAACCTTTTCATCCAACCAACTTTTTTTGAATCCTTTCTAGGAGTCTAATCCAAACCAACTCCTATACCTTCCCAATAGTTAGAGGTAAACCTAGGTAAGAAGAAAGGAGGCTAGCAATCTAGCAACACATAATCCTTGCAATAAATATTTGAATCTCATTAGGGGCATTCATGGACAACAAAGAAATCTTGTAAAGGTTAACTTTTTGTCTTGATGTGCTAGCATAATTTGCTAGAATGTAGAACCATCCTCTAGCCTCCACCATCGAAGCCTTACCAAGTAACAGAGTATCATACACAAATTTCTAGTGAAAGATATTGAAGGGACTTGAAGAAGGTTTAATTCCTTTAATATTTTCTCTAAAGAACAGTTATAAAGATTAGCTAAATGGGATTTCTCTATATCCAATATATCCAAAGAGGCCCCTTAGACCTCCATCTTTGTTTGGATCAGGTTGATTTGATTCTTTAAATATTTTTTTTTCTCAAAAATATTACCAAAAGAAGACTTACTCTATGAGCATAAACTTTCTTAAAGGAGATTTAGTTTGAGAGTAACTTTGAACATAGCAACTACCATGGATCTTACTATCCCACCACTAGGCCACAAGAGTCTTGAAGTTAGGGAGGTGTGACCACATAAATTCAAAATGGTAAGGGAGCTCAACCTTGGGACTAGAAAAATCCAATTTTACCAAGATAGCATGATGGTTTGAGCTAATATAATTATTCCCAATAATATTCCAAGAATAAACTAGATACCAATTCAAACACACCTAAATAAGGTTATCTCCTGAGTAGAGGTTGGACAAAGTGTAATTTATATCTTCAAGATCCAGATCACATAAAATCCCCCTAACTAAAACTTCATTAAGGTCCTGCATACTATTTGAAAAATTAGGAACACCTCCAAATCTATCTAAGAGGAATAAGGGGGAGTTAAAGTCACCCATCATGATACAATTAAAATATTAAAAGGATGTCTTATGAGTTATGAGAGAGTCCCAAATATCTCTTCTTGTGATAGCATTGTTAGGAGCATAAATGTTTGTTAGGGCTCCTTTCTCCTTAGTTATCTTTTTCTTCAAATCTATAGTCTAGAAACCTTTATCTTGAAATCTAAGAGACCTAGCAAAAAAATGGGGTTTCCACAAAACAACAAGGCATGTAGAAGTGCCCTTCACATTCAAATCACATGACTTTAATAAAGGCCAAAGAAAATTACTAACCTTCAGAAAGGCATCCAAACTCATTTTAGTTTCTTGAAGAATGATATCTGGCTTCATTTTTTTTACCGAAATCTATTTATGAGGACCATTGGGTTCCCTAATATTCGAAGAGAGGATCTTCATTTGGAGTTAAGGTAGGTGAAACACTACTCCAAATTAATTAAGCAACCATTAAGAACACCATGAGTATCTTTTGACAAACTTATTTGCTTAGCATACTTTTTTCTAAAAGTAGAAGCCCTCCTCAAATTAGTCATTTTCTTGCCAGAAGTAAAAGGAGGTCTACCACCTCCTGCCATACTAGAAGAGGAATATTTCTCCATGGTAGGGGTCCGAGGAGACTCCAAATAATTGTCTCAAAACCCATAAGGTAACTTCAAAATACAATTATTTTTCAAATTTCAATTTAATTAATAAAAAAAAAAAATGATACAATCAACAATACATTTTGATTCTTAGATAGGCAATAGTAAAGTCTTCCACCAAGAAACATGGTGACTACCTTACAAAAAGAAAGACCATAGTGACAATCATTAACATGAGTCATTTTGATGATCTATATTAGTAAGAAAAAATATTTTAAACTAATCTGCATGTCTCATATTCATTATAGACATTAACTTTTTTATGACACTAATAGTTCTTTTTTTCTTTCTTCAATGTTGCTTTAGCACTTAGCCAAACTCTTATCTCATCCAGATCTTTCTTTCTTGCATATTTCTTTTTTTGAATTGTTTCTTTTCAAACAATCTCTCGCTATTGATGTAATTCCTTATTAATTTGAGCCTGTGCAATATTTTATTTTGTGATGAGCCTATCAAGCATGATCAAAATGTTAAATTCTAACATGACAAAATGTTAGTCTATTGATAAAATCTCTTCAGTAACAAAGACAAGGATTTAGCATCGGTATTTTAAATGAAAGGGCAAAAAATTATCAGATTTGGTAGTAGGTAGTAAATTAAAATAGAAATGATAAAACTTGAATGTTGTAGCATACAAAAGTGAACACATAAGTATGGATCAAGGAGAAAGGACCAATTGGTCCAAGAATAGTTACAACAACAAAGGATGAGGAATAAATCATTTCTAGTAATAATTACTTAGGTTTGATACATCTCATATTTAGTGTCATTATTGTTAAAAACATGATCTGCCCTTGAGGATTGGAAGAAATTGATTTCTCCTAACATCTCATAACCAAGAAATCCAAGATAATATTTGGAGTGGTGGAATATTGATATCTAGGGCATGACTATGTTTCATATAACCAAGAAACTTTCCAATGTCAAGTCTAATATTCAATGTTGGAATAAATCATCCTTTTGCAATATCATCAAAGCTAAAGAGAAGCTCAAATTGGATCTTGAGAAGGTTCAAAATCATATTCAAGTTTTCAGGTTTGATATAGATGTCTCGAATAGAGAAATTGAAATTTTGACTAAATTGCATGACATTATTTCCAAAGAAGAGGAATTTTGGAAGTAGAAATCTAGAGCTTTATGGCTCAAAAGTGGTGACAAAAACACCAAGTTCTTTCATATGACAACTTTGAAATAAAGGGCTACTAATAGAATAATCAAAATTTAGATCAAACAAAGATGGGTTGATAAGCATGATGAGATTTGTCAAGAAGCGATCAACTTTTTCTCTAATCTCCTTTATGTGGATGACCCTCTTGATACTCTAGCTAAGAATGAAATCTTGCAGGAAGTTCCCTCCATCATTTCTCAAGACATGAACTTGGAGATTACTAGAATTCCCTCTCCTCATGAATTTCGCAATGTGGTCTTCTCTTTTGAAGGTAACAAGGTCCTCGGCCCTGATGGTATCCCTCTTTTTTTCTTTCAAAATTTTTGGCAAATTATTTGTACTGATGTGTTCGGTATGACTCAAGAAGTTTTTGGATCCCATTCTCTCCTAAAGGAACTGAATGCCACCTTCCTTATCCTTATCCCTAAGAAACCCGACGCCTTCTTTTTTTAGGATTTTAGACCTATTAGCCTTTGCAATTCTCTTTATAAAATCTTCACCAAGATTCTGATGCTCAAGCTTTAGACTCTCATCCCCTCTTTAATTTCTAAACATCAAAATGGGTTTGTCCCTAAATGATAGATCCTGGATTCTATTATTGTGGTGCATGAGAATATCCACTCCCTTTCTATCAATAAAAAACCTGGTTTTTTTTTTTCTAAAATTGGACATGTTGAAAGCTTTGAATAGAGTCAATTGGAGCTTTCTCCTTCATATCCTTAGGGCTTTTGGATTCGGAGATAACTTCCTCCAGATCATTGAGCAATTTGTTTCCACCCCAAAATTTTCTTTGTTGATTAATGGATTTGCCTCTGGTTTTTTCTCTGTGTCTAGGGGCACAAGACAAGGGGGTACTCTATCCCCTTTCTTTTTCATTCTGATGAGTGAAGCTCTCAGTAAAATTATTTAGATGGAAGTCAGCAATGGTAATATTATAGGCTTACGGCCCTCCTCTCAGGCCTCCACATGCTCTCACCAACAATTTGTTGATGATACTCTATTGATGGGGGAAATTTTGGTTAAAGAAGCTAAGAATTTAAAAAAGACTCTAAATATCTATGAACATGGTTTGGGGAAAAAAATTAGCCTTGCTAAAAGCTCCATTTTCTTGTTTAACACCTCTCAACATAGGAAAATAAAGATTGCCTCGATTGTTGGCTGTAAAGTTGGATCTTTTCCCGACTTCTATTTAGGCCTTCCTCTCTGCCATGGTCCAACTCCTAACTCCTTTTGGGTGAATCTTATAGACAAATTCTAGAACAAGTTGGCTAGGTGGAAAGGCTTTTTTGTTAAGCCAAGATGGTAAGCTCCAGCTACTCAAAGCCTCGCTATAGAGCCTCCCATTTTATGCTATGAGATTATTCAAAATCCTAGCTAAAATTGTTGATAAATTGGAAAGAATTCAAAAATAATAATTATGGACTGGAACTGAATCTAAGAATAGATTACATCTTGTGGCTTGGAATCAAGTTTGCCTTCCCAAATCCATGGGGGGACTGGACATCTATAATCTGAGAGATTTCAATAAAGCCCTGATGGCCAAGTAGCTATGGAGATGTTTTAAAGAGAATACTAAATGGATTGACATATTCAACCATAAATACCACATTCTGAATATCCACAACACTCTGGAAAATTATGATCTTCCTAATGTTGTTTATGATTTATGGAGCAATTTTTATGGCTCCTCCAAAGTTATCTTGCATGGTTGCAGATGGATGTTGGGGAATGGTACCAAAATCAGATTTTGGGATGACTGGTGGACTTGTGATGACCCCCTATTAGACTCTATTTGGTCTCCTCCCTTCAAAAAAATATGTCTCAAAAAAATTGGCATTTGGGTGTCTGATTATTTTAGAAATGGAGTTTGGTTGGACCTCAACTTTGTGGATAATTCTCTATTACCTATGCAACCCTGGTTGAATTGTATTCACATCCCCCATTCTCAAGGGGAGGATGAAGTGTTCTATAATTTCTCCTCTTCTGGGAAGTTCAAGGTTGCTGATGCTTATAAGTTCATCTCTAGAAGCTTCTCCCCCCCCTTTTGGGGTGGTATCTGGAACAAGCACTTATTTCCTAAAAGTAACATTTTTTTCTAGCTGTTTATGTAGGATAAGATTTCTACCATTGACAATATTTGCAGAAGATGTATTCCTCTTACCAATAGATGCTTTCTTTGTAAAGAGGCGGAGGAAAATGTTGGCCATCTGCTGCTTCATTGTGCCTTTGCCAAGGATATCTGGAATCACTTCCTTAACATCTGTAACATTGATTGGGTCTTCCTTGATACTGTCCATAGAATGTGGTTTGAATGGAAATGCCCCTATAATAATCAGGCTTTGGGAGTTCTCTAGAATTTATCTCTTCTGAATATTTCCTAGGGCATCTAGAAAGAAAGAAACAATAGAGTTTTTAGGGATTTGTAAACCCCTGCATTTATTGTGGCTACTAAAGTTCGCTTTTCTACCAAGGAGATTTTTTTGCACTCCTACCCCAATAGGAAGAATGATCATCCCCTCCCTACTCTCTAGGAGGATTGGGATACTATCAATTGGTGGAAAATTGACTAGAATATTGCCATTCTAGTGCACAAAACCAAGCAATACAGACAAAATTTTCTTTGGCATCCTCCCTCTATGAGTTGGATCAATTTCAATGTGGAGTAGATGGCTAAAGGAAATCCTACGCCAGTGGATACGGGGGAGTGGCTAGGAATCATTCTGGTCTGCTCGTTTCTGTGGTGGTGCTCCCTCTGGGCACCCAGTCTAACCTCTATGCGTAAGCCAACACAACCCACATTGGGTTACACATGGCTAAAAAGGAGGCTTTACCAAAGTCTGGTTAGAGTCTGACTCGCTAAACATTATCAATTATCTGAGTCTACGTAGGGATCCTAGCTGGACAACAACTAATCTGATCAAGGATTTCTGTGATATAATAAATGAGCTGGAAGATTTCAAAATCTCGTACGTTTATCAGGAAGGCAATAAAGTGGTGGATCTACTGGCCAATCTAGAGGTGGGATACATGCCGACCAAATGGTGAATAGTAGGGGTTCTTTCCCCAAAAACCCATGGGAGCCGGCCCGTGATGATTACACCCACCTATGTTAATCAATGATCTTTCATCATGAATTGATGAAGTTGATGGGTAAATGACTCTTTTTTGTTTTCCCTAACTGAAGATCTAGAAACTTTCCTAGTGCCTAGATTTTATGTCTTATTGTTTGGCCCATCTTTTTCTACTGTTTGGAGACTTTTTTGGTTTGGCCCATTTCCTGTGACTATTTGGAGCCTTTTTTGGTGTGGCCCATTTTCTACTATTCAACGATCAGGAGCATAATGGGTGGGGACAAGAATAGAAAAGAACCATCTACTTGCGACAAATGGAAGAAAATCAAGGATGTGTGGTAGGAAGTCATTGATGGGGGAATCATCCCCTTCCTTGATTGACTTCATGACCCTTCTCCTCTGCTCATGGAGGCCTTTGTCAATGAGTGGGAGAAAGGGAGCCTGAGGACTTATGTAGCCGAGTAGTAGATTGATGAAACCATGGTGGCAACGGTTATTGGTCTGGCAACAATTGACATAAGATTTTATAGGGATAGGAAAACTGGGGAGGATGACTTGATGAGTTTCTTTGACAAAGACAAGGAGCACTCTAGAGTCACCAAGATGGTTGATGGCAGCTACAATAGGAAAGATCTTATGGCTTCGTGGGCTGACATGGTCAAGTTCATAATGAGGTATATTACGCTCAATGGTATATATGTTGACGTCTTTTCCTATCATTTTACCATTTTGAACCATTTTAGGCATGATAAAATCATTTTTGTTCCTTTTTATTTGGCCTCCTCTTTAGAAAATATCCATGAAAATCATTTGGAAAATCCAAACAACCCTGTTCTCCATGAAGGGTTTATTATGCGCATCATGGAGTTTGCTAAGTCCCTTGAAGTTGTGCCCTTTCTAACTAAGACTGGCCATCAGACTAATATCTAGGATGTCTCTGACTTAGATATGGATTTGGAGGATAGTGGGGGTGTCATTTCTCTTGATGATCCTAATTATAAACCTGTGGAAGAAGGGGAGATGATGGTCACCCCTGGGATGTTTAGTAGTAAGAATCCTCCCCTATGGGTGGCTAGCAAATACAAAACCACTAGCAAACTAATTTCTAAGGCTGAGCCCCTCTCTAAAAATAAGAATCTGGCAGCTAAGGACCATGGTCTGAAGAATTCAGATCAGGAAATAAAATTGGACATCCCCATCAATGTCTTGAAAGAAAAATAGGGGACTATGGCCAAACAAGAGAACAATGGAATTCAGAGGATTGGTAATTTGATGAACCTAGTTATGGAAGATACCAGAAGCCAGGAGTGTTGTTGGAAGTGGGTGAAGCGAGAAGTTGATACCCTCAAAGTGGGGGTTAAAGATATTATTGAAATATTCACTATAGCCCCTAAGCCCAGCAAATCCAAGAAACTCATGATTATGACCCAAAAGTTATCCCAGGACGTCAAGGTGATGAAATGCAATCACAAACATAGACTTGAAAAGGTGGAACTGTTTATAAAGGAGATAAAGAAAAACCTCAAGAACCTGGTTCACATAAGCAAAGAAGCCATGAACAATAGTATAGAGGGGCTCGAAAAGATCAATGCCATGGTTGTTGATTACAGATCCTACCATAGTGAACTAGTGAAAGATCTTGGAGGGGAAGATATGGCTGCTAGAGACAACAAAATCACTGGTCTTAGTTCCAAAACCAGAAGCACGAGCAGCAACAAGGGTACCTCTAGATTCATTATGGAGGAGCTGGAGGAAATCAACAAGATTTTCATCTAGAAGAACAAGGTTCTGGTGCACTCTCTTAATTGAGGGTTTTTCTTTTATTTTGTCTTGTTTGTCTACGTCTCTTTTTCTTTCGTGACTATTCGGGGGTGCTCTCCTGTTTTCTTATTGGTTCATGTCTGTTTGGCTGATGGTCGGTTTATGTAAATCTTTTGGTTTCAGGTCCATGTAAAACCTGTTTATCTTTATCAAAAACAATTGAAACTAAAATATAGGTTATTTCTTTCTAGTTGTCAAATATGTTCCTCACATGTGCTAATAATACAAAGGATTGTTTGTCTAGGTCTTCACATTTTCTTTCCATGTCTCCAATATTGTCCTTCATGTTTTCAATTCGTTATGTTATAGTGTCTTGTTTTGATTTGGTCTCCTAAACTTAATAATCTAAGATCCTCTATGAATAAGAGGTCACTAAAATCTATTTAAAATTAATCATTAAAAGAAGGTTATTTTTCTTTGTATTTAGTAGTATTCAAGTTTTACTACATATATTTTAATTTCTTTTCTGCTATCAATATTGCCATTAGTAATAAAAAGTCAGAAATACAAGAGCCCATGACTGAAACCTTCCTATCCAATTTATGTTTTTCTTAGATGTTCCGCTTAAAATACAAACACCATGTCTACATCATAGTTAAGACCTTATAATCCTACATACAAGATGAAGATAAAAGTGTCTATACCTTGTTCATATGAGTAGTAATCCCCAGCTGATCATTAAGGCTTTATGTATCTCATGAATCCTCGATCATTAAATTGAACAAAATGAAGTTCTTCTGAATAATAGAACATAAAATATTTCTAAAATATCACAACTATTCCTCATTATCACGTTATTAAATATTAGAAATAAATTGAAATTAGATATAAATTTATAAATTATATAATATCTACTAAATTTTCTCTTGCAAGCAAAAGGAAAGAAGACGTTCTAAAAGGAATTGCTAAATTTGTGAATATATTGTATAGTTATTAATTACATATGTTTAATACCCTTTTTGAGGGTAGACTACTTTTAATAAAATAGAGCACCAAACTCCTATAATTTTATGGAAAAAGTTATTTACTGATTGATCAAATGTACTATTGACACGAATTTTTCATTAACAACTACATCTATGTTACATAGAAAAAATTGTTAGAATAAAGTATTGAGATAGTTGTAGATTATATCGTTGTTTTGAATATTATTTTATATTCTATAATATTTGAACTCAATATCATCTAGGTTCCAAGATGATAGACTTTCCCTCAAACCAACTTCTCATTGACAATATTTTTAAATTTTTTATAGATATTAGATAATAAGAGTGAATAATTTTTTCATATTCAAAGGTGCCCCCTTGTAGAGGTGTAATTTGGAACTAGGGTCTCACCAACTAGGATAAGACCACTAATTAGGTAAATTATCCAATACATTTAAAGAGGGGTGAAACTAATAGATCTAGCCTCAATCTTGCTAAGGAAAGGGTTGAGATTTCTAATTAGATTCACAAGTTAGGGTTTGGCTCCCTCTTTCTAAGTTGAAAAGGTTTGAATGTGGAATTGGGGAAAAATAGGTGATAGTGGAGGTATGATAACAAAAAAATTAAGCTACAAATATCCCACATAGCCACCAACCTATATTTGAGCAAAATAAGATGTGTTGGATATATTCCTAGAAGTTCAGCCTGATTTTTTAAAACCATGTAGCATAGATCTACCCTAGTCCTCTAATTTTTTTTCCATCAAAATATGAACCTATTCATCACTATGAACTTTGTTGATCCTCCCAAGTACATCTCCATACCTAATCATGCATAGAGAGAGAAAAAATAAAGATGTTGGGAATAGGGTCTACCTAAGTCAAACCTTCATTTAGGAATTAACCTTGAATGAAATAATTCAAATACAAAAATAAATACTAAATAGATATACCTAAGATCTACAATTGTTGATGATGATGCAATTCTCTTTGAATGCAATCATAAATATTGAATGTAATGGCATGAAAAACACATGAACATGAAAAACTTGAATCACACACACATGCTTGAATGAAGATTGATGTACTTTTCTCCATAATGCTTGATGATGAATGCTTCATGGATGCACAAATAATGGGGTATGTAACCTTATGTTAAATTAATTGATAGGATATATTTATATAAGCTTCCCTATTTCAATTATTGATTAAGATGACCTCCAACAATCATGTATAGCCCCATGGATCAAATTTGTTGGTGAGATACAGCGCCTACCCCATGTAAAATTAGGGCCTGTTTGAGAGGTATTAGGGTATTTTGGGGGGCCTTGGTCCAAACTAACACATTTCACACCTAGGTCCTTTTGCAAAGAGGACCAAAAAAAGCATCCAAGGGGATGGGCATCTCACTATGGGACCGACCAAAGGATGTACATGACAACAAGGTTTGATAATCAAGCCTAAATGGACCTAAAGAGGGGACAAGAATAGGACATGCTAAAGTGGGAACCCAAACATGAGGTGTAAATCGGATCGATTATAATTTATGATATTACACCCCCATTTCCCAACCATAATAAGGGCAAGGGATAATTACAATTTTATCTCATGTCTAACATGACCTATGAAATAGAAACAAACCATCTGGTAACCACTAATGAAAATTTATTAATATACTTGGTCGACATGGTCTAATTGTTTCAAGCTTAAAAAATGCATCCATGATGGGTTTTAGGTGAAGCCTAGTCTCAAAATGGACTTGGATGAATAAATGTGAAAATGAAAATTTCTATTTTCTCTTAGGTATGGTATAGTTTCATTGTTAATTAAATTTTAATAAGTGATGCAACTCATTGAAGTGCTTTTTTTGTATTGACCATTTTGATGACATATGTAGGCCTATACCTTCCACAGTCTAGTGGATGCCCATAAATATTTTAATCTTCATATTTTTTGGACTTCATCTTCATTTTGCATACATGTTTATGCTTCTTGGCCATGACAAAAAAATATTACCACTTGAAATAGGGCATCTATAGAGATTTAAGTTTGATAATGTTGCCACCATCATTCTATGGTGTTTGCAACTATTTTTATAGGTTCAAACATAGGGAAGGTAAAGGTAAAAAAATTTCTATACATGCATGTTATTAGTTCATTCCTACATGGTTAAGATAATATCCACACATCAAATCGAGACCAAAATGCCTAGGTTCAAACATTAAGGTCTTAGATTTGTACCACAATTTTTTACATCTATATAGAGATCAATACATCTTCTACGCTAAGAAGATCAATTATTGTATGTGTGGAAAAGATACTAGCTTAGAATAAGCTAAGTATACTAGTTATCTTCATGAAGTTTTAAATATAATATTTCAGTTTTGTCAAACCAACTTCAAATTTAATATATATTAATTTTATTAAATCATTAAAATCTGTGGCCAATTAATATACTCTCGTACAAAATAATACAATTAATTGAGACAAAAAGAAAGATACAAAATGTCTGATGCCAATAATCAAGAGATGCTCCTCAAGTCATCTCAAATCATTAGATTGTAAACCTTTTTCTATCACATTTCGTTGGCTTCAATCTTTTTATTTCCTATTGATCGAGTTGCTATTTTATAAAAAGGGATAGAATAGCAACTCAATACCATATTATATAATAATAATAATATTATATAATAATAATATTATAAAAATGAGCTTTGACAAAATACCCTTTAGTATATATAGGGAACTTTGCATATTCTACACTCTAAATCTAATTTTATGGAGTTAATGTTGGGAAAATAGGTGTTTTACACCTTGCAAAATAATGTTTGTAATTGTCCTATTTATTTATTTGATATTGCACATGGAAATGTAACTTGTAGAGATTCCTTAAGAATATTCTTGGGACCACTTGATGAGTTGTATTGTAACATTAGGATATTATATTATATTTCTTTAATATTAAGAAATGTAATTTTATAAAGTACCTACTATTAGATGTGGGGTCAATGGGGTAGTTAGCCCATGGTATTTGCACATGGTTCTGTAGCACATGGTTTTGATGTAATATAACTTTGTGCTTTTGTTGGAGCTTGTGTCTATAAAACAAACCACAAGGGTAGTTATTTGTGTTAGCCAGTTATTCAGGTTTAGCATTTGTGGAGGATGGAAGCATGGCAAGAGATGTGTGGTTACATGATTGTTCACATGGAATGCTTGTCGATGGCTTGTTGATGACTATGATTTCAAAGGATTTCATGAATGTATTGTAATGTTATATTGTTGAATAATACATGGATGATGGATTCTTTTGGAGGATGGTTTTTTCACTCATGAGGGTTTTCCTAGGGTATATGTCATGTCAACTTTAATGGGTGTGTTATCTATTATTTACATGTGGATTATATGAGTTGATTTGATTAAAATATCAATTGGGTTATGTGGAAATTATCATATTTTGGCTACAAGTTTCCTTACAAGTGGTATCATATCTATGGTTTTATGGAATTATAACCCTAGGTGTTGAATCCATGAATGCATGAAAGAATGTTTGATAAGAAAATATATAAGATTTGTTTTTTAGATTGTGGGGTTGTAGATTTGTGGTCTTTCTTTCAGATCTATTTTTATAGAAATAGTTTTCAAAATGAGTTTCATGGATTTGCCTTTAGGGGCTTTTGGGGGTGAAGTTTTAAATTTGACCATATGGAGACAAACGAACCCCATAGTTGTGATTAGAGAGGCAAGGAGACAAATTTTGATATAAAACATGCCCATGTTTAATGATGTTGACTTGAATTGTAAAAAATTTATCCCATACAACCGTACAACCGTATACACTAGATCAGAGTGATAATTAGAACTAAAAATAATATTTTTAAAAATTGCATAAAAAAATCTATCAACATTTTGAATTAATATCGAATTTAAAAAAAAGGTTTTATTGGTTCCAATGAAACCCCCTGTCACCTATTGCAAATACTATAGTGACAGTACCACTTGTAGGTTGTACCTTGTGATACGCACCTATCAACGGTACCATAGGGCATTGTCAACAAGGATAATACCAAGAAGTCCCACCACCAATATTGATGATATGGTTACCACCATCATGACCCCACCCTAACAATGGGGTTAAGTTTTTTAAAACAAAAGAAACAAACAAACAAACAAATAAAAAAAATTGATTTAAAATGAAATAAAATTTATTTTTTATAAAGTTTTGAAATATTAAAAACTTTTCTGCCAATGTATTTTATTTTATATGTCATGTATATATGCCAAGTATAAATGTAAGTTCAACTAGAGGCTAGTATTTTATTTTATTAAAAAAAAAAAGATTATATCTTGGCATATTGGAGAAAATTGAGAAATATTATTTATCAGCTAAGATGAGTGTAATTTGTTGTCGCAATAGGAGAGAAATGTCCACAAAACATAAACATTATATCCAAGTCTATAATACCATATAAGCAAATGTAGAGCAATGGAGAACATTATGCCAAACACACATAAAATAATTCTTAAACATTGACTCGCTTTAACAAACTTCCAAGGACCAAAGTGTCCCAGAAACATCACCTTTCCATTCAGTAATATCTTCTTTATTTTGTCATTCATCTAATGCTCATCTTAATATCTCATGTTATCTAAACCTCATCATGGTGTTATTGCCATTAGCCACATTATCAACATCATCAATTATATCACCATAGTATACTTACTGTAGACATCAAACACCAAGAAGGTGGACATCCACAGAGAATTTGCAACCAATAACCATTTGAACATCTTTATATCAATCTCTTAATATTAGTCATGCAAAGCACAATGACAACAACTAATAATTAGCTATAAATAATCTGCTTATATACTAACAAACACGAGCTTACAAATCCATCATTATTTCCTCAACAACTATAACAATAATTTTTCTCCAATACATCACCATCGAAACACCAAACTGATGGTGTACATCAACCAAGAACATCATTAACAATACCTCTACAATATTGCATATCATATCAATACTTGAGATAACAATCTATACTATCCATAGTCATCAATCAGTTATCTAACAATCTTCATTGAATTACACCATGTGACAAGAATGACAACCCGTAGCACCAAGCAGCATGTCATAGTGATCAACAACAAACAGGCAAATAACCATAATAAGGAATCATCAATCATCATGATCTCCCACATTTTTGACAATCCATATGCTCAAGGGCAATATACATCTCTCTATTGCAACAATGACCCTCTCCTACCAATCGCCATATCAGATCAATGACATCTCAGTATTTGTCACTAGTCAAAGACAACACATAGGACAACATATATTGTTAGACACTAGGTTGACATCAATGACAACACATATCATCAACACATCTCTCCTATTAGGACTTTATTTGAACCCATTTTTGTTCCTATGTTATATAATGGATATTTAAGATCTTAGTTTGCATTAGTATGCCTAGGATCTCATTTCCATACAAAGTATCTTTTACCATTATACTTTCTATAAGAGGATGTGATACTAAAAATTAAATGAGAATATTTAGTTAAGTGATCCAATATTACCTTATTAATGGCAGTCCCTTTACATCTTGGAAGCCCTATGATGAAATATATGGTGACCTCTTCCAATCATTGGTTAGGAATACCTAAGGGTTGTAAAAGACTAGTTACCTTACTTGTCTCCTCTTTATTTTCTTTACAAACAAAATATTCTACCATAAATTATTCAACATCAACTTAAATTCTTTACTAAAGAAAACTTTAGTCATTCAAAAATATATCTTAAAAAATATTGAATGACCTTTGGCTAGATAACCTTGAAGCTCTTCTAGAATATTATAATTAAGAGTACAATTCTCAAATAGAAAAAATATAACCTTATATTATAATGAGTCTCCCTTCGAACAAAACTTATATCAATTACTATGATTTAATTTAAAACTATTAAATAGGATTCCTTGCAGTAACATAATTTTTTCATTTTTTATTTTTCTTTAACTTCTTTTAGCAAATGAGCTTATTAAATTAATATACTACACAATAATGGCTCATCATTCTCATCCTTCTTAGATAATAGATCTATCACAATATTCACATTCCCTTTATTATATAAAATATCAATGTCACTACCCAAAATATTAGCCACAAGAACTTGTAATGAGATAGAAGATCTAGGAGTTCATAAATGTTGAAGTGGTTAATTCTCAATGTTTCAAAATATGATTGAATGAGCCATTTATCTATAAAATGAATAACCGTTACATATTTCTACCACTCAATCAAAGTACGTGACTTAGCATAAGGTGTCTAACAATTGATAGAATTCTTAAGCCAACAACAAAACTAATCATAAGTTATGGAGCTCATTGCTACGGAACCCCTAAGAGAACTAAAATGTTACTTGTAAAAATTCAGAATTACTTGTAAAAGAAATATTTTATTGTCATCAATTGTCATTTTCAGCTCTTATATATAACTTGTTTGGGGTTATATAATTAATCTAAAAATTTAAAATTTATTAAAGCATTAATTATTTTGCCTTTTTATCCATAACTTGCTTCAGGTAAAGTAACTAGGAAAGAAGAGAAAAGATGGATAAAACAGTTAAAAATAAATAAAAGCAAAAGTAAATTTTGTTTAGGAATGGATAAAACAGCTAAAAATAAATAAAAGCAAAAGTAAATCTGTTTAGGGGTGTCACAAAACCTACCATCTCTTTCACCTCAAATTTTGTAGTGTATGAATACCCTTGTCTCTTGTAGAAGAAAATTCACCCCCTCCCCCCCCTCCTCCCGCCACAGACCATCTTGAATCTCGCCATGTTCTCGGACGTCTGATCTCCAAACTTTCAGGAAACCCTAAAGCCTCCATTATCTCCGCTCAATTCACTTCCCCGAAAAAATTACCAAAGGTTTTTCTGGAACACAGTTTTTGAGAAAATCGAAGGTCTATCCAAACCTAAAAGTTCAAGAATTGGAAATCATATTATATTCCTTTGGCAAGCATAAGGGTTCATATTGCTAAAATTAAAGTAGAGACGCGAGGGTTACAATCTGTAAAGTGTGGACATGTGCGAGGGTTACAATCTGTAAAGTGTGGACATGTGTTGTGTTTAAGGGGAATTTCGCTGTTTATTTAGATGCAGAATTTTAGGAATTTTGTCAAATATATATAGTGGGCATAGCCTCATAGGTATTTGTAAAGACAAAAAGCAAAAAGTTTCTCTAGAAGATTGCATCTGGACAAGGTTTTCTAATATTTTGATGAAAAACACAGAGGAATGTTTACCTGCAGCGATCTGAATGTACGGCTGGTACATTTGTGGCTTTCAAACTCCCCCTCGGCCATTTTCGCAGTGATACAAACAAAATTTAACCCTAAACGCTATTCCCAGCAGCTGTTTCAACGGCGACACAAACACAATTAAACTCTGAGCGCTAACACCGGTCCCTGTGTAACACAAACAAATTTTCGAAACAGGCCGTTCTTCCACGCCGCACCTTAACCTTTAGTATTTGAATTCCGCAGCGACAAACATAAACAGAATAATTGCACACTATATCTTTATTCTAATTTCATTGGAATTTATGTATCGATGTCTTAAATAGATTCTTCTCCAATGGCGACTAGATTAGACAGACTTCATGAACGGAAATCATTCTTGCTGCTGCTGCTCCGTCATATCCCTCTTAAAATTTAGTAAACCCTTTTATTAATGCAAAGATTTATAAAAATTTAGTTTTATTTAGTTCACAAGTAAACATCTGAGTTAGTCAAAAGTGTAAACGTGTAACTGTAGGAAGGAATAGCGTGGGATAGTGAGGGTGAAGAATGAGAACGAAATGAGGTATTTTCAATGGAAATAATTGATATTACTGGTGGCATTCTCATGTGATTTTTCTAAGTGGACGTGTGGTCATAATCGATGTTAGATCCAGGGACGTGACAGAGAATTTGAGGAAGAAGTGTGTGGCCCGACCTATATATACTAAGTCGGTGAAGGGACATCCTCAATGAGATTCTTAAAAGAAAATTCTTAGATACTTCACGTCCATAAATGTTCTCTAATTATTCATATATGAACCGTCGAGAGAAAGATAAACAGTCTGCAGTTTTGTCCTGCCGAGAAGGTTATAAATACAGTGTAATGGACATGGGTAAGTTTTGAGGACGGTGAGGGAGACTGAGTACCAGAAATCGTTCTTGCTTGCCCTCCTCCGCTATATCCCGCTTAAAATTTAAAATCCATTAAAAACTTCTATTAATCGAGGGATTTATATTAAATTTAGATATACTTAATTCAGAAGTAAATATTTGAGCTAGTCAAAAGTATAAAAGTTTTGGTTTAAATCAGTCAAAAGCTTTAACAAATTTATATAAATTAGTCAAAAGTTTTATACTTTCTTAATTATTTCAGTATAATTTCTAAGAATGATGGTATGTTTCTTGATTATGTCATCTATCAAGGTTCAAATATCATAGATATGATGTAAGAGATGTGGGGGGATGGTGTCCTCCATAATTTGGATGGAATAAATATATCATGGCTTTTGACTCATGTTCTTGTATTGATGACAAAACAAAAAATTTCTTGGATGATGTAAAATCTTCTATAAAAAAAAAGAGTGTTCATTTTGTTAAAATTATTTAAATACAATCTCAAATGCTCCAAATATTGTGAATGATATAAAATATTCTATTGGTTTTCTTTTTCATTTCATCAAAACTGTTTCAAGGAAATCTCAATACTATTCTTTGTAACTATTATCATGATGGTAGAGTTGCCAAATTTAGCTTCTATTTAAAATTATTTTACAATTCTTTGTAACTATTATCATAATCTTATATTACCAAATTTAATCTCTATTTAAAATTATTTCGTATCAATTTTTAAAATTTAAATAGTTGATAGTATCCATGGAAAATGATGATACAAACCTTTTTTTTGGTTAGAGAGTTTTAAGTTCAACCATAGAGTTGTCTTATATACCCAATACAAGATCGTGAGCTTTGGAGGATTTCATATCAAACCCATAAAATCATTTAAGCTATTTAATATAGAAGCACAAGCCTTGAAGGGTTTTATATCAAACTAATAAAATTGTTATAGCTATTCCATATGATGCATGAGCCATTGACTGTTTTGTATGGAACCCACAAAATCTTTTCTAGTTTGGTGTCAAATCCATATAATTGTTTTTAGTTCCTGAAATGAGAGTATAAGATTTGGAGGATTTTATATCAAACTCATGGTGTCATTCTTAGTACATGATGTGAAAGCAAGTAGCCTTAGATTGAAAGGTCTTTGGCTAAGAGCCAAAGATTAAGAATATCCATTTTGTCAAACTCATCCAAGGCACCAATCTACCATATGTCTAATGGAATCTAAGTCTTGCGCTCAACAAAACTTGATTTTTAAGAGATTCAAAATCATTCAAATTCAATAATATACCATGAGTCTTTTGATATAATAATTTTTTATTATTATTCTTAATTAATAATATGAATAAAATTAATTTATTTAAAGAAAAAGAGCTTATAAGTGACACAAGTCCTATAGCCATAAATTCTCTTATATAGAACAAAATTGAGTCATCACGGAGCTTCTAGTATAATAACTTGTCGTCTCGACTCTTTAGAACCTCAGGTAACAAACTATTTGAAGAAATATATTTGGGGTTCTTATAATAAAAATAAATTACATTCTGATAATAAAAAAAATTAGATACAGTTTCCTGCCAAAGATTTCTAAACCAAGATCCGGCTCTTACAGAGCTATAAAGTCAAAAAACGTTCTCTTTTTAAATGCCCTTCCAAAAGCTTCGGCTTGCGCTTAGCCGTTTTAATATTTTTAGCTACACATGTTGCGATTTTCTCCAGCATCTCACCTTGGTCCCTGAAAGCAGTAAATGAATATACATATATTAGAAGCCAGCCCAATAAGAAAGAAAGAAATAGATAGCATAAACGACGTCTATTACCCTTCATAAATAAAACCTTCCAAGAGTGAAGCCTCGTTCAGAGCTTTTCTCCATTTCTCAAGCGTTTGAATGTCGAATTTTCCAACCTGATTATGCTTCTGGAAAGCTCTGGCGTACACTCCATTGTTGTCCTCCATTCGAAGCTGAGAAGGTCGAATTTCCCAAAATACGGGAACAATTGGAGCTCCAGTCCTGAGCATCAAATAGAGCTCATCCAAACACCACTCAGACTCCGCATAGCTGGGAGAGAAGATTGCAACGTGTAGGCTCTGCATATTTGCTGGTTCTGGAGGCAGAGATGAACAAACAGAGAAGGGCAAATAGAGACAGAAAATACTGGAAGAAATCTAAAGTTAATCTGCTCTGAAAACAAGAGACAAAAACATTCAAATAACCAGTCCTTCTCTTCATTCATTCAAAAATCAAACCATACAAATAAGACAGAGCTTGAGCTCTTCAAATAGTTTCTTAGACATGAAAAATGAAAACCCCTGTTCTGATTCTGCTCTTTGTTCTCCCTGTTCTGCCCTGTTTTTCTTACCCGTGCGATGCCCTTTTTCACATATATCTCTATCTTAATGCTCTGATAAGCTTCCATCGTATATGGGGGGGAAAACAAAAACTAATTAAATATATTTAATGCTGACTTAGCAGCTACCGTGCAGAGAAAGATATGATCAGGATATGCCATCAAACCAAATCCAAAAAACTGTCCTAAAATGGAGGCGAGAAGAGAGAGGAGTAGTTGAGCTTGCAGGAGGAGTATACGGATGCATTAAAGTTCCCTGCAATTGGGATTAAATTCTAACACTCCCCCTTAATCACAATTGCTACCATCTATGATGCCCAATCGATCTCTTTGATAGACAAAACTTTCTTTTCCCAATGCCTTGGTGAAGATATCTGCACATTGATCTTGAGACCTGCAAAATTCCAAAAAGATTTCTCCATTGCTGATTAGTTCTCTAATGAAATGATATCTAGTGTCAATATGTTTGCTTCTCTTGTGGAATACTGGATTCTTTGACAATGCTATGGCTGAATTGTTGTCACAGTAGATCTTTGTTGCCTCCTCTTGTTCTTGTTTGAGATCTTTCAAAACTCTTCTCATCCAAATTGCTTGACATGATGCACTTGTGGCTGCTACATACTCTGCTTCAACTGATGAAAGAGTGACAATTGGTTGTTTCTTTGAAGACCATGAAACTACACCTGTTCCAAAATGAAAGACATAGCCGGAAGTGCTCTTCCTATCATCAATGCTTCCAACACTATCACTATCCATGTATCCTATGAGTTTGAACTCTTTTGAACTTGAATATTGGATCCCATAATTCTTGGATCCACTCACATATCTCAAAATTCTTTTACCAGCTTGCCAATGCGAAACTTTTGGAGACTCCATGAACCTTGAAATCAAACTTACACCATACATAATGTCTGGCCTTGTTGCTGTTAAATACATGAGGCTTCCAACAAGTTTTTTATACAAAGTTGGATTTACCTCAGTTCCTTTGTCATCTTTACTCAATTTCAAACCTGTCACAATTGGTGTTGGGGCTGATTTGCAATTCATCATATTAAACCTCTTCAAAATGTCATTTGCATATTTTGTTTGAGAGATGAATATACCATTTTCATTTTGATTCACCTCAATGCCAAGAAAATACTTCATTAAACCCAAATTAGTCATCTCAAATTCTTTCTTCATATCTGATTTGAACTTGTCAATTGATAGATCACCCGTGAATACTAAGTCATCAACATATTGTAGCGTCCTAAAATTGCGACACTTGCAATTTCGACTGCATTTCGGTCTTCACGATGGTGACGCAACATGCAACCTGAATGGAGACCCTGAAACTTGCTCACGACACTGAAAACTGCATTTTTTAAGCACCCTGGCCTGAACCTCCTTGCACCCTGCTGTCCCGGGAGGTGGGAATAGAGCGCCCAGCGCCCTGGTCCCTCAGGACCAGGGCACCCAGCGCCCTGGTCCCAAGGACCATGGCGCCCAGCGCCCTGGTCCCTGGGTCCTATTTTGGGCCCGGTCTCCTAAGGGGCTTGGGTCTTTTTGTTTGCAATTTGGAAATTACATTTCCTAGTCGGCCTAAGGTCGGGAAAATCAGTCTATCAGCCATAAATGACAAGTATATAAACTACATTTTTCTCTCTCATTTGAGATGAGGAGGATATGTGTACAAGGCGTGGAAACTATACTCAAACATTCAAGCATTCAAGCATTCAAGCAATTGATCATTTCAAGTCTCCATTCAAGGCTAAGTGTTGCATTCAAGACAAGGATTCAACCATTCAAGAGGAGATCACATACTACATGCTACAACATACAACATCTAAACCTTCGCACATAAGGATACAAACATCCTTAGAACAAGGTATTAGTACTTGTTTTACAGTCATTTACATTTACAGCTCTTGCTCATTTCTTGGTTAATTCCAAAACTGGGGTTTGACCTAAAGGCAAACCCCTAATCCCTAACCCCCCAATCGTCTTCGCTTTTCTATGTGTAGGTTGCAGGTACGCGGCTGAAATTGAAGATCTGGAATCCTTGTGCAGAGATGAATAGATCCCCCTTCGTTTCGCGGATTTTTCGGAGGACCGTGGCGCCGGGCGCCATCGTCCCGACAAATTTTGCTCAAATTTGCAGGACAGCGCTGTATCGACATTCTACTGCTAATTCCAGGTCCGCAGCTTCATCCTATAACTTGAACTCAGTTTATAAGCGAATCTTTATGACTTTCTATGCATGCTTAGCCTAATTTCCTTAACAACATTCTTTACAAAAGAGGGTAGCCTTGCTTTCCTAACCCTTGAAATTCATTTAGCATCCAATCTTGCATTGCGTGGGATTGGATCTTATGAGTTTCAACCCCTCTTTTGAATGTAAAGTCTCTCCCCTAAGTGAAAAACCATCGAATCCTAGCGAACCTCCCTTCTCTCTCCTCGGAGTCGGAAGAGGGGAGAACAACTAGGGTTCGATCGCGATTTTTTCTGCTTTACATTTTGGTGAACCCGACGTGAACATCCTTTCTGATTTTTCATGCTTAGATCTGAAAAAATTGATTACATTTCCATGTTTGATCTTTTGCAAAATTTTAGAGGTGATTGCATAAAAACCCTAAATTTTCTTTTTGGTAATTGAACTTGCGAAATGTCTAAATGTTAATGCCTGTTTTAGATCTACCTTTCTATTACAAATTTTCAATTCATATTTGTGCTTTAATTCTGAAAATTAAGTGGTTAAATGTCAAAACCCTAATTTTTGAAACCCTCTTAATTCAACCTTTATCCGACAATTTGACCAATCAAAACATCTCCAAATCAGCTGTAACTTTGGATTCTGCAATAAAATCACAATATCTTTCATCCCTGAAAATTTGGAAAAAAGTTGCGAGGACCGTGTTGCACTCCGAGCGCCATCGTCCCCGACATTTTTTCCAAAATTTCAGGAGCGAGATCTTGCTGTATTTTCCTGCTAAAATCCAGAATTTTGGCTGATTTTGTCAATTATAACACTTTCAAAATTACAGTCAAAGTTGGTCTTGCGATTGCTTGGTCTAAGGATTCTAATCATTCAAAAGTCATTGAAATTAAAATTTTGTGTCAAAATTGCGTTTTTATTATCATAAATCTGAAAATTGTGTTTGCAGTCATTCGAAATTTCAGTGCTTTATTCAAATTCTTGCATTTTGTGACTTTTGAAATTAAGTGCTTAATTACAACAACTTCGATTTCCGCTTTCAAAATTGAATTTTGCGTGAAATTGAGTCAATTTTTGAATTTCAAAATTTGCATTGCTTTTGACATTCCCTCTAAAATCATAAAATTCAAAATTTCAGTTTCCCTCTCTTTTTCAAAATTCAAATTTTGCATTTTTCGACAATCTTGATAGGGTTCAATTTTGAGATTACAACTTTAATTTGGCCTATCTACAGATCGTAAAATCACTCAATTTTTTCAGATTAGCTCTAAAATCATCATACCTTTCATCCATGCAAATTTCGAAAAAAGTTGCAAGGACCGTGTTGCACTCCGGGCACCACAGTACCGGACATTTTTTTCGAAATTTCGGGAGACTGTTGTGATTGCATTTAACAGCTTAAATCCAGAAAATTGGTTGATCTTACTGAAAATTGCTACCTCTAAATTCAAAATTTTCTCTCCTTCTCTAGTGCATGAGTTTTACAACAATAAGCCCTACTTACACTATTCCTGTTAGACGAAGCCGTAGAATTAAGTCTTTCCAAGGTTTAACTACTGAGGAGATGGAACCTAATTTGAATGGCCTTTTTAACGAGGACATGGGTAATTCCTCTAATCCTCCTAATGATGAAGAAGCTCTCCATGAGGTTTCTGTAGAACAACTTTCAAAATTGGATAACCAATTTGACGATTTTCGACAATGGATGTCTCAAGAATACCCTGATAGTCAAGCTCTTCCTTTAATTGAGGGTCTAAAACATATGCTTCAAAGTGATAAGAATGGAATTGATATTTTGCGTGGTATTTCACACATTGTGAATTCGAACGTGATGCCTATAAAGAGTTGTGCTGAATCTTTAGGTTATACACAACCTCCTACTCAAGTCAATCATTCTATTCCTTTGACAACTTCTATTGCTAGCATACCTACTTTTACATCAAACATCATGGCTACCTCTACACAAGACATTCCTCCTATGATCACCAGTCATGGGGGCAACCCTTCTTCTTCAATTAACCCTCTTCCTTCATTCAATCCGACTTCTTCATTCATTCCTTCAATGAGTGTGCCTATTATATCACCACAAATGAACATGACGCAAGGGGGCAATTCATTTAACCATTCCATCCCTCCTTGTAGTATTCCTCCTGTCCAATCATCTCCCATGACTAATTGTCATAGAGTCCCACCACCTTACTCTTTACCTTCTTTCAATAACATAACACCTCCATCTCAATCTAACACATCCAATATGAATTCTTCGACTGAAGCGAGCATTAACAATCTTGCACAAACTGTCTCTTCTTTACAGCAACAAATTGCCTCTATGAATCAATCTAAGTTTAGTGTGCCCACATTTGATGTTGCGAACCCACTTTCTCTTGACATTGTTCGAGCTATCCCTCCTAAACATGTTGAAATCCCACATTTGGAGCTTTATAATGGTAAAGGAGTTCCTTTAACACATGTTAAGACTTTTCAAACAATTTGTACTGATTTTGCTTATGACCAAAGGTTGCTTGCAAAACTGTTTACTAGAACATTAAGAGACAAAGCCCTACAATGGTATTGCTCATTGCCTTCTTATTCTATTACTTCTTTCGAACAACTTGCAAATGCTTTCATTCAACAATTTCAAAACAATATAAGTCCTAAAGTTACTTTGATTGATTTAATGCATTGTAAACAAGGTGTTAAAGAAAAAGTGACTGATTTCATTGGTAGATATAAGCATTTGTATGCTCAAATTTCTTTTCCAGTGCCTGACAATGATATTCAAAGAATCTTTATTTCTAATTTACAAAAAGATATTCGAGACAAACTTCTATTTTTTGAGTTTACTTCTTTCCAACAGTTGTGCACCACTCTTCACAATTATCAACTGACTGTGAGTCAAATGGAACAATCACATCCTATGGCTCCGAGTGATAAGGGTGATAGCAGTCAACAACCATTTGGGAAGTTTAAACCGAATAGAGATTCCATCAAATTCAACGAAAACATCATCCACAACAATGTGAATGCAGCATCAGGTGTGCCTCCTATTTCTAAATTTTTCAAAAAAGAAAGAAAGTATACTCCTTTGAATGAATCATTGCATAGTATTATGAATAAGTTATTGGAACAAAATGTGCTTACTCTTCCTCCTATAAGACAAATTGATCCTGCAAAGATTACTTCACCTTATTTTGATAACAAAGCCTTTTGTCAATTTCATCGTCAGCCTGGGCATGATACTGAAAAATGTTTTTCTTTAAAGGGTAAAATTCAAGATTTGATTGATAACAATACTATCTCTGTTTCTGGAGTGAATGATGAAGGCAACACATCTGTAGCTCCTCCTAACCAAAATCTTCAGATTTTTACTAATCCATTACCTTCTCATACCTCTAATGCGATTGAGACTAATGATTCCTCTCTCTCATCTGATGGTCTTGTGTCTATGACTCCGAATGTGATTAACTTTGTAGAGCAGCAAGAAATCCCTGAAGAACCTTCCATCACATTTGATTCTAGTGAAACTATTAGGGCACCTGATGGTCCTTTATACATAGTTGCAAAAGTCAAGAATACACCTTGCCGTGGAGTGCTTATTGATCCTTCGTGCATGGTTAATGTTATTACCGAAGAATTTCTTTTTACTTTGCAATTGAAGCAAGTGATCTATGACAAAACAGATGTGATTGTGAAATTATTTGATGCATTTTCTTCTCCTGCAATTGGTTCTATTACATTGCCTATTGAGGTCCATAACAAATCTCTTGATGTGAACTTGGCTATTATTCCATCTTCCAAACAATTTCATGTGAAGCTTGGCTATCCTTGGCTATCTTCCATGAAAGCTATTGCTTCTCCTATTCATAAGTGTTTGAAATTTCCCCATAATGGTGAAGTTGTTACTGTCAATCATAGTCTCTTTAAACCAGCTGAAAGAACCTCTAGTGTTCCTCTTGATTACTTTTGGCCTAAACAATTCCAATCTCTTCCTCCGCGAAGTGATCATCTTTTCAAATCTTATCAAAAGTGGAAAACAGATATGATCCTATCTCTAAGTGAACCTAGAACACCTAAACTTGACATTCCTATCATTCTTGAGAAGGAAGTTCTTCCTTTGAAAGATAAAACTAATGTCTTTCCTCAAGAAGAATCTCAACCCATCCCTATGGATGTGACTATGTCTATACCTAATAAAATTCCTAAGAGTAGACCTATACCTCCTCGTCATGATGGACTTGGTCTTCTCCCTAAACCAAAAATTCCTCCTTTGTATGGAGCAGTTCCTCCTCCTTCTTTTTATAGAGAGAAGAGACCTTCTTCTTCTCCTATTATCCAGCCTAAGAGACCACAACCTAAACACCCAAGTGCTAAGGATGAGAACATTCCTCCTCCTCAGTCTTCGCAACTTCCTACTAAGACTAGACGAAATCGTTCTGCACGTGAACGCCAGCGAAAGCGTCGTCTTAGAGCTCAAACTTTGCGATCTCCAAAAACACCTTCAACAAGCATTATTCCATTTTCTCCTCAGCCGGACATTGAACCTAAATCTCCTAAACATAAGATGCATGATGGTCTTGATCCTGTGCGAGTTAAAGATCCTATTTTTATAAATCTTGATGATGATATAGATGAAAATGTTACTCCTCTTGCTTCTGATAGTGAATATGAACTTGTTGATGTTGATAACCATTTATCTAACGAATTTTCTAAAGCACTTATCCTAGCTCCTAGACAAGAACAATGTGGCTCGAAACATGAACATAGCCCTTTTTTGGATCTTGTGATAGCTCCATCTGCTGTGTTGGATGTTCCTCCTCTAGCGTGTTCCCTGCCTTCCCGAAACATTGATCAGCAAGATCGGGGGGTAGATGACATGCTAGACTAGTTACATTAGCATAGTAGACTCTCTCCCCCTCTCTTTTGTTACTTCTTCTATATGTTATTCTCATTCTTCTATTTGTTGTCCTTGGTGTTGTCTACTTGAGGACGATGCAAAGCATTGAGATCTCTCGATCTCTCTCATGTTGACTCAAAAGACACATGTGTTCCCTTCTTCTAGGTGACCTTCCTTGATTGGGGAATGAAGAACAATTATGCATACATACATATGATATATATACATGAATTATCATACAGCATACTGACCCCGAGGAAAGCGAAGTCACCTCGTGCTTTGTGTTTTGTGTCTATTATCCTTGGGTTTATCTCACACTTGGGGGCTAAATCCTTGTGATAACGTGCTCCTTTCTCATTTCTTATATGTATCACTACGTTAAAACAATCACCCCCGGTGAGGCGTGTGCGATCGCTTTAACGTAGGGGGGCATACATCCCGTTCATATCTTTTCAAGATACTTGAAAATTTCTTGGTAAATTTAACTTTGCCTTGAAAATTTTTGATATCTTTCTTGCATGACTCATAGTGAGGGAGCCTTACTACTGACAGTCATGGTTCTTCCTCGCGATCTTCCCTTTTACTTTGTCAATCGAAGTCGTAAGATCCTTAGTCCACTGGGGGCTTGGTGTATCTTGCCTCCTTGACGTGGTGAAAGTCTTTCAATGTTGTTTCCTTGTACTTTACTGGAAGTATGAGTATACATACTCCCGCTAAAGTGGGGGCTAAATGTAGCGTCCTAAAATTGCGACACTTGCAATTTCAACTACATTTCGGTTTTCATGATGGTGACGCAACATGCAACCTGAATGGAGACCCTGAAACTTGCTCACGACACTGAAAACTACATTTTTTAAGCACCTTGGCCTGAACCTCCTTGCACCCTGCTGTCCCGAGAGGTGGGACCAGAGCGCCCAGTGCCCTAGTCCCTCAGGACCAGGGCGCCCAGCGCCCTGGTCCCTGGGTCCTATTTTGGGCCCGGTCTCCTAAGGGGCTTGGTTCTTTTTGTTTGCAATTTGGAAATTACATTTCCTGGTCGGCCTAAGGTCGGGAAAATTAGTCTATCAGCCCTAAATGACAAGTATATAAACTATATTTTTCTCTCTCATTTGAGATGAGGAGGATATGTGTACAAGGCGTGGAAACTATACTCAAACATTCAAGCATTCAAGCATTCAAGCAATTGATCATTTCAAGTCTCCATTCAAGGCTAAGTGTTGCATTCAAGACAAGGATTCAACCATTGAAGAGATCACATACTACATGCTACAACATACAACATCTAAACCTTCGCACATAAGGATACAAACATCCTTAGAACAAGGTATTAGTACTTGTTTTACAGTCATTTACATTTACAGTTCTTGCTCATTTCTTGGTTAATTCCAAAACCGGGGTTTGACCTAAAGGCAAACCCCTAATCCCTAACCCCCCAATCGTCTTCGCTTTTCTGTGTGTAGGTTGCAGGTACGCGGCTGAAATTGAAGATCTGGAATCCTTGTGCAGAGACGAACAGATCCCCCTTCGTTTCGTGGATTTTTCGGAGGACCATGGCGCCGGGCGCCATCGTCCCGACAACTTTTGCTCAAATTTGCAGGACAGCGCTGTATCGACATTCTACTGCTAATTCCAGGTCCGCAGCTTCATCCTATAACCCGAACTTAGTTTATAAGCGAATCTTTATGACTTTCTATGCATGCTTAGCCTAATTTCCTTAACAATATTCTTTACAAAAGAGGGTAGCCTTGCTTTCCTAACCCTTGAAATTCATTTAGCATCCAATCTTGCATTGCATGGGATTGGATCTTATGAGTTTCAACCCCTCTTTTGAATGTAAAGTCTCTCCCCTAAGTGAAAAACCATCGAATCCTAGCGAACCTCCCTTCTCTCTCCTCGGAGTCGGAAGAGGGGAGAACAACTAGGGTTCGATCGCGATTTTTTCCGCTTTACACATATAAGCAAATAATTATGATCTCACCTTGCTCATTCATTTTGGTGTATAAAGTAGGCTCACTGCTGCACCTATTGAATCCATTTTCTAAAAGATAAGAGTCAATTCTGCTATACCATGCCCTTGGGGCTTGTTTGAGTCCATAAAGAGCCTTCTTGAGCTTGTAAACCTTGTTTTCATGACCCAAAGTCTCATAACCAGGTGGCTATTCCACATAGACTTCTTCTTCTAAAATGCCTTTCAAGAAAGCTGATTTCACGTCCATTTGATATACTACCCATTTGTTTTGAGCTGCTATGGCCAATATTGTTCTTACGGTGTCCATACGAGCAACCGGTGCAAATGTCTCATTGTAGTCTATTCCGGGTTGTTGAGAGTAACCCTTTGCTACTAACCTTGCCTTATGTTTTTGGACATCACCATTTGCATTCAATTTGGTTTTGTAAACCCATTTCACTCCAATCACCTCTTTTCCTTGTGGAAGATTCACCAACTCCCATGTTTGATTCTTTCCAATAGAATCTATTTCTTCATCCATTGCAAGCATCCATTTTTCTTCTTTAATTGCTTCTTCAAAATGAATTGGATCATCTACATGTGAATATAAAGCAAAAAGAGAAGTCTGTCCTTCATTGTTTCCACTTTCATTTTGCTCATAAATCTCTCTTAAACTTCTGATTTTTTGTCTTCTTAAGCTTGCCAATGTAGGATTTGACATGTCACTTGATGTAGACCCTGTGGAATGTGGACTTGCTGTCCCTGCACTAAAAATCCCTATTGTTGATGGTGTTTGCTGCCTATTTGCTTGAGTGTTTGTTTGCATACGTGACGCTGTTCTTACACTTGATGATGGTGTTGCTTGACTACCTTGTTGTCCTTGAATGGGTGTAGGAGGACTGACATTTGGAAGACTGCCTGCTGCTATATCATTTTCATTTTCTTCTTGTGGTAAAGTGGCTACAATATTAATGGTTTTATCCATGGTTCCATCCCATGCTTCATCTTCTACAAATTGAACATCCCTGCTGATTATTACCTTCTTGCTGATTGGATTATATAGCTTGTATGCCTTGGATTCATTACTATATCCCACAAATATGCATTTTTCTCCTTTGTTGTCTAATTTTCTTCTCAATTGATTAGGTACATGTGCATATGCAACACATCCAAAAACTCTCATGTGAGCAACATTATGTTTTCTTCCACTCCAAGCTTCTTCCGGAATCATATTCTTCACACTTTTTGTTGGACATCTATTCATTATATAGGCTGCACATGATATAGCTTCAGCCCAATACTCATTTGGCAAATGTTTGGCCTTCAACATGCTTCTAGCCATTTCCATGATTGTCCTATTTTTTCTTTCAGCTACCCCATTTTGTTGAGGTGTGTAGCTAGTGGTGAATTGCTTGTGGATTCCATGTTTCTTGCAAAATCTTAGAAGATCATTTGAGATGTATTCACCACCTCTATCCGTTCTCAATGCTTTGATGTAGTGACCACTTTGTTTTTCAACTAGAGCTTTGAATTGACAAAAATATTCAAACACTTCACTTTTATGCTTTAGAAAGTAAACCCATGTTTTCCTTGAGTAATCATCAATAAATGTTAAAAAGTAGAATCTACCACCTATTGAGGGTGTTTGCATTGGGCCACACAAATCTGAATGGATTATCTCCAAAGGTGCCTTAGCTCTCATTGACATACCTGCTGGAAATAATTCTCTATGCTGCTTTCCAAAGATGCACCCTTCACATACTCTTTCCGGTTTCTCAATTAAAGGCAATCCATTGACCATGCTTTTCCTATGAAGTAGATTTAAAGCTGCAAAATTTAAATGCCCAAATCTTAGATGCCAAAGCCAATTTTCATCTTTAATTTCTGCTTGAAAGATTACTTGAGTGACTGCTGTAGTTTTTTCTTCATCCTCTTGTGAGTTTGTTGAGGGGGGTCCTTGAGCAAATTCAATTTTTAAATCAGGTTTTATCCTTAATGGAAACATCCTATTGTTTGTCATTTGAACCTTTGCTATGAGCTGATTGCTTGGATATTTGTCTAAAATTATGCACTCTTTGTTTTTGAAAGAGACTCTATAACCCTTTTGGACAAGCTGCCCAATGCTCATTAGATTATGTTTTAAACCGGGAATAAAATAGACATCGGTTATATGTTTCTTCTCCCCCTTCTTGGTTAGAATGTTGATGTTCCCTTTTCCTTTGACTTCAACTTTATTATCATTGCCCAAAGTTACATCAGACTTTATGTTGTTATCCAAACTAGAAAACATTTCTAAATTCCCTGTCATATGATTGCTACAACCCGAATCTAAGAACCATACATCTTTTTCATTTGCTTGAGCAACATTGCATGCCAAAAACATAGTGGGCTGTTCTGATTTTTGGTTTTGATTTTCTTTTATGAAATTTGCATTTTGCTGCCTAGAGTCATATTGTTTCTTTCTACATTCATTCATATAATGCCCAAATTTCTTGCAATAGTGACATTGGACTTGAGATTTGTCATACCTTTGGATTTGAAGGTGATTTTGAGATGGATTTTGACATGAATATTGGCTGCTACCTCTTCCACTTGAGCTTGATGGGCTGCCTCCTCTTCCTCTATGAAAATTTCTTCCTCTACCTCTGAAATTTGATCTACCTCTGCCTCTACCATGGCTGATTGAAACTTGAGACTTGAATGCATGCTCCAACGAAGTGTTTGCTGTCCTACTTAGCCTATGTTCATGAGAAATAAGAGATGCATGAAGCTCATCAACTGAAAACTGTGAGAGATCTTTTGTCTCCTCTATGGTTACAGCAATTGATTCAAATTTTGTGGGCAAACTCCTTAAAATATTTTCAACCACTCTTTGATCTTCAAGTGTCTCTCCATGAGATCTGATTTGATTTACTAATCCAATGATTTAAGTGAAGAATGAATCTACTGATTTAGTGTCCTTCATATTTATTGTTTCAAAGTCCCTTCTCAACATTTGTAGTTTGGTTGTCTTCACCTTTGTCATTCCTTGGTAGGCTGTTTGGAGAATATCCCATGCTTGTTTTGATTTTGATGCACCTTGAATCCTTGGAAAAATGCTTTCATGAACTCCTTGAAAGATGAAGAAGAGAGCTTTTGAATCCTTCTTTCTATTTTCCTTCAATAAATCTTTATCTGCTTGAGACAATGCATTATATGCTGCTGTGTCTATTGGTTCTGGGTAGCCATTCTCAACAAGCTCCCATAAATCTTGAGCACTAAACAATGCCTTCATTGTGATTGCCCAGTAGTCATAGTTCTTGCCATTAAATTGAGGAATTTGTGGGTTTGTCAAGCTTGTGCTTGCCATTGTTGGCTGTGAATACCCTTGATCAGAAAATAAACTTTGTTGAAGCCTTTTGTTGATGAAGCTCCTGCACTAATAACCTTCAGTTCTTCCTTAAAGCTTTCCTTGAGCAACCTTTGGCTCTGGTCAACCTGCTCTGATACCACGTGCTGGTTCTGGAGGCAGACATGAACAAACAGAGAAGGGCAAATAGAGACAGAAAATATTGGAAGAAATCTAAAGTTAATCTGCTCTGAAAACAAGAGACAAAAACATTCAAATAACCAGTCCTTCTCTTCATTCATTCAAAAATCAAACCATACAAATAAGACAGAGCTTGAGCTCTTCAAATAGTTTCTTAGACATGAAAAATGGAAACCCCTGTTCTGATTCTGCTCTTTGTTCTCCCTGTTCTGCCTTGTTTTTCTTACCCGTGCGATGCCCTTTTTCACATATATCTCTATCTTAATGCTTTGATAAGCTTCCATCGTATATGGGGGGGAAAACAAAAACTAATTAAATATATTTAATGCTGACTTAGCAGCTACCGTGCAGAGAAAGATATGATCAGGATATGCCATCAAACCAAATCCAAAAAACTGTCCTAAAATGGAGGCGAGAAGAGAGAGGAGTAGTTGAGCTTGCAGGAGGAGTATACGGATGCATTAAAGTTCCCTGCAATTGGGATTAAATTCTAACAATATTGAGTACCTTATTGCCCCAGGTATATAGTCCCCTCCTTGTAGTGATTTCTGGTCCAAAAACACACTAAAACCTTTATTCTGGAGATTGTGATACATGAGACTCGCTACAATTTGCTTTGTATCCTTTCCCCGGTGATTAATGAAAACATCGTATATAGCAGTGGCATAGGGATACCGGTAGGAAGGAACGACTTGTGATAGTGGGGGTGAAGAATGAGAACGATACAGAGTATTTGCCATGGAAATAATTGATCTCAATCTTGGCATTCTCTTGTAGACGTGTAGTAATAATTGATGTTAGATCCAGGGACGTGACAGAGAATATAAGGAAGAAATTTGTGGCCCCACGGGTATATAAGTCGGTGAATGGATATCCTTAAGTAGATTCTTAAAAGAGAATTCAAGACAGTTAACATCCAAAATGTTGTCTTATTATTATTCATATATAAACTGTCGAGAGAAGATAAGAATCTTCAGATTTGTTATACACTAGTGTAATGGACATGGGTAACTTTTGAGGACAGGGAGGGAGAGTGAGAATTTCAGTTTAGGTTTTTTTGGGTAGGGAGTAAGTTACATCTGAATTAATCATCTGAATTTTAGTTGATAGAGCAGTCTAGTAGTAAATAGGTCTTAAGTTTGAGTCATAGCCGGTACATAAAGTCAAGTTAGGAACCTCAAATTTTTGCAGTTTTTTTTATAATTTTATTTGTCAAGATTTCTGTTTATAATTAAGCTTTAAGAGGTGAGCATGGCGTTGGTTGACTGTTTAAAAAATTTAAGAAAAAGCAGATTAAGTTATACTAATTATATTTTAAAACATGTTTTATTGGTGGTCATATCATATGATTTGCTATTAGACATTAAATTCATAAGTATTATCACTACTTTTAGATAGAATCCCCTCCCTTGAAATACCTAAAACAATAGTATTATATAAATACCAAATAAAAATATTATAAAAAAACAAAACAAAGAGTATGCTTTGTTTCCAAATATCACGTAAAGAACAAACTGTTTCTCTAATTATCTTTTCCTTATTTAAAGCGATTCAAGAACCATCTCAATTGAAAGGTATCTGTACAACTCATGTGAAGTTTTAAATTAAATGGACGTAGATCGATGGGTGAATAACTTCTTTCACAAAGTTAAAGTGACTAGGTGGACCATCTTATTGAAGGCAGCTCGCCACGGGAATGGTCAACAAACAAACGCATGTAAAGAATAGAAGCAATCAATACCTTAACAATATCTCCACACATTTGGCAGTCCTTTTAGAATGTTGACTTACTTTTGCTTGTATTGAACCGTTAATTAGATATTAAAAATTTGTTAATTCATATAATTCTAATTAAAACTCTAATCCTCTAAAGAAACTTAGCAACTAGTGCACTCCAAACTATCTGATGAATCTACACTTTCAGAAAAGGGAATCATGATTATTGCATGTCCCAATCTGCTTTTATGCACCTATCAGCGGTACCATAGGGCATCGTCGACAAGGATGCTACCAAGAAGTCCCACCACCACTATTGATGATATGGTTACCACCGTCATGACCCCACCCTGACAATGGGGTTAAGTTTTTTAAAACAAAACAAACAAACAAACAAACAAATAAAAAAAATTGATTTAAAATGAAATAAAATTTATTTTTTATAAAGCTTTGAAATATTAAAAACTTTTCTTCCAATGTATTTTATTTTATATGTCATGTATATATGTCAAGTATAAATGTAGGTTCAACTAGAGGCTAGTATTTTATTTTATTAAAAAAAAAGAGACTATATATTGGCATATTGGAGAAAATTGAGAAATATTATTTATCCCCTAAGATGGGTGTAATTTGTTGTCACAATAGAAGAGAAATGTCCACAAAACATAAACATTATATCCAAGTCTATAATACCATATTAGCAAATGTAGAGGAATGGAGAACGGTGGAAGCCATCTCCACCGTTAGATTTTTCCTGTTTTTCATTGGTTAATTTTTGGTTTTCTTCCAAAGGTAACTGAATAGTCGTGCAACTGGCAGATCAAAGAATGAATTTATGCATATCGAAATCGTCGACCTGCAATGTAAAGCTTCTATACCAGTCACAGCCTCAAACAGTCTGAGCATTCATGAGTGGGAGCTGTTCAAAAGCCCAGCATTTACAGTAGTGTGAAATGGCAAGTAAGAAGGCGTCCTCTATGTCTCTATTGGCCAGATCAACGCTTCCCATCGATATATAGTCCATGTTATCTCCATCTGCTTTGATCCATACGAATCAGGAGAATAAGTTCAGATGAAATCGGAGTTTAGAGTCCTGATAAAAATAATGCACTGGCAACAATGCATTTTCCATGTTACCTCGGAAGGGAACTCAGAATCCATCAATCCACTGCTGCTTTGTGAAATGCCGTCTTGCCATCCTTGTCAGCGTGGTTGATTAAATCTAATGTTCCATCAAGTCAAACAGCAGTGTTTTGGCGTTGAAATTCAGCGAGTAAAATGGTGAGTATTCTTGTTGTTTGGGTTAACTATTGTTGGTAGTGGAAGAATTACAGATCAAATGTACAAATATTAAAAAAAATTAACACAAACATACTCAACACAGGATTTCTTATATGAAAAACTTCTGACTACAAAAGCACTTCTTGCCTTCATTAATCCATAGATATAATCATCTGAGAATGCTGCTGCATTCCACATTCATGATCAGCTGGAACTCATTGTGAGTCTCAACTTATTATAATTGTCTCTATTGGCAAATGCACACTCCAATGAGATATTGTAGGTGATTGAAGGTTTTGTCATTGATGGCAACCTTACAACCCTATGACACCAGCAAGACAATTTACCGACATCGGCAAAGACAGACTCTACACCGGCAGTAAAAAGAAGCATACTAGCACAGAAGCATACTAGCACAGAAGTCGACATGAATTTTGTTTGTAATATATTTTGTTAATTATTGTAAAATCATTGTAACCCGACTTGGCAAGTTGTAAAATGACTCATATATATAAGAGATCATTGTAGAACATTTTGTAATAGATGGAAGAAAATATATAGGCGAAATAAGGCAGAACTATTATGTGAATTATAGGTTAAGGGTTTATGTATGAAGCAGAGTTATAAACCGGTACTGGATCTAGCATAGTAGATGCTATTTTGAAGCAGTACAAGACATTGGATTTATATAATCCATTTTGTAAGTCAGTGAGACTTCCCATTTTGTAATTGACCAGTGAGCTTTAGGCACTTGGCCTTCTTGCATGTGCAGGCCCCTCTTGTAGCAGTAATATTCTCTTATTGGCCAGTAAGTGAATATTGTGGGTCACAACTCCCACCAAGGTTTTTCCCACATCGGGTTTCCTCGTGAAACGACTATGTTATGGTGTGTTTTTCATGTGGTTGTTGTTATCTCTGTTTATTGCATTATTTCTTATTTACCGGTATACAGTATTGATATGCTCTACATGTTTTGAGTTAAGAAAATCTTATAACCGGTTAGATACTGATTCACCCCTCCCCTCTCAGTATCTTTGGGAATCCTAACAATTGGTATCAGAGCTTGGTCCTCTATTTTCAAAAGCCTAACAGCTTGAGGAGATCTTGACACCGGTAGAGATGGAAAACTTGATGAAGCAATTAGAAGTAGCTTTCTCAGACTATGATGCAGAAAAGTTAAAAAATATCAAACTTAAAGATGATCTAAAGGCTGCATAGGATATTATTCAAGCACTTCAAGAAAATCTTACCATTGCAAGGAACAAGAGAAGAGAACTTTGTGAAAAGATACAAAATGAGAATGATGAAAAGGAAACTCTTAGTTATCTGATGAATAAGCTGAAACAAGAAAACATGACAACAAAGACTGAGATGCAGGATATGACTATGAGATTTTGTAAAGAAATTGAAGATAGAAAGAAGAATGAAGAAGACCTCACTAGAAGGCTGAATGATGCTGCAAATGAAAACACAAGACTTAGTTATGAAAATGATATGTTGAAGACAGATCTGATGCATGCACAAAATAACTCAAATGAACTCATGAGACAAAAAGGTATCTTGGAAGGAGAACTGGTTGTTGCAAATCAGCACAAAGAAAAATTCAAGAAAAGCTCAGAAGAACTCGGTGACATGTTGAAGAATCTGAAACTTAATGGTGACACTAATGGTCTTGGCTTTGAAGCTAGTGAAAGCTCCGGTACTGTAAACACACAGGATCAAGGCAAACTGGTAAGACAACCTACTGCTTATAAATTTAATGGAAAATTCTTTAACTGTAACAAGTATGGTCATAGAGAAAATCAATGTAGATCTAGAAATTATCAGAATACCAATACACCCACCGGTCAATGTTCAAAATGCAACAAAGTTGGTCACAATTCAGAGAATTGCAAAATGAATGTAAGATGTTATGTTTGTGGAAGATTTGGACACTTATCTAATCAATGCAGAACACAAACTAGCATAGGTAATGGAAAAGATATTCAGAAAAATAACATGACTTGTTATGTCTATAACAAGATTGGACATATTGCAAAATTTTGTAGAAGCAAGTCCTCACTAGTAAATAACAAAGGTCCTAGTTTGAAAGGTAAGGAAAAGGTTGAAGAATTAAAGCAGGAATTCTTTAAACAATAGATCAAGAAATCAATTCTAAATTGTGGTAGGAACACTCCTCCACTGGCAGAATAGAGTAACACTAGAGTGGCACGAGATTCTTCATCTAACTAAAGAAAATTCCCTTGAGGGTTTGGCAATCAAATGTAAAACATGCTATTATTCTCTCAGTTGATGGTGAGAAGTTGAAATTACTTCTATACCGCCAGATAAGTTAAGTCATTACTTAACTAGCAACCATTAAATGTGGTGGTTGGCAAATTTAACATTCTAAATCAAGTGTTTTGGCTCCAATTTTATCTCATCGAGCATTCAAACCTTCCAGAGCAAAGGCATTCTGAGCAAAGAAGTGAAGCAACTCATCAAGAAATCATTCCTAAGGCAGATAAAGGTATTTATAATCATGGCTTCTTCATCTACTCTTAAATTCATAGAAAACTCTACTATTGTCAAAGTGATTAAACGCCCTCGACCTATATTTCAGTTAGTTCCTGAAATTTCCAAGAAAGATGATAATGTTGGTGCTTTTTCTCAAATTCCTAAAGGAGTAGTTTTTGTTGAAGACCCTAGAATGTATATTCACTATCACATAGAAGAATTAGGTGATGAGGAAATCAAGAATATGTATATGTCTATAATTTGTGATGAATCCAATAATGTTAAACTTGAACACAAGATAGTAGAAACCCTAGGTTTCACTGAAATTCTCAGTATTCCGGATTTCCCTAAAGATGTTATAAGGATAGTTTTAAGCAGGGTACATGGTGCATTCTTTTGGTTGGCCTTAGTTCACCAAATCACTAAAGAGATAGTAAAAGCTATGATAGGGCTACCTTCCACCGGTAACAGGCCTGATAAAACAAAGAAGGTCTCAAATGACCTAGTGGTTAACCTAATCGACGCAACATCTAACAAGAGATCTTTAAGGGTAAATGATGTAACAGATATCAATGTTAGATTCATCAGTATGATCTTAGGCTACAAAACCACACATGCAAATAGGTTAAACTCAGTCTCTAGCTGATGCATAAAGAGTTCCTATGATATGATTAAAGATAATGCAAAAATAGATGTGTGTGAATGGCTGAAAGATGAACTAATTGACAGCTTGGGAAAGATTAAGATAGACAAAAAGGAGACATTCAAGTTTGGAAATCTACTTGTTTGTCTAATGCTACACATAATCAAACAAGTACCTAGTATAGGTAACAAAAATCTTGGTTTTGACATACCGGTAGGCAAACCGTTGTTAGAATTAATAAACAACATGGGAGAGAATGAAGAAAACAACATAGATGAGTACTTTCATGCATTGAAGGCACAGATGAAGACAAGAGTCAGATTGTCACAAGAAATTGTAAACAAGTATAAGGATGAAATTTGTTTTGTTATAAAGAAGGATAAAATTTGGATGGAGGCAGTTATCCCAAGAACCATTTGGGTTACTAAAATGGGGTATGAAACTGATGATCACATAATAGAAACATATGCAAAAGCCCTCCTGGAAGCACCTAAGGAACCTAAAGAAGAGGTATTTGGCAGTGCTGAGACTATTGAAAACCAAATTCAATCAAAGAAAAGATTAAGAAGGTTGAAGCAATAGTTAGAAGAGGATCCAGGAAAGCAAAAGCTATTAAGGATAATGTACTCAAACAAACTAGTATTACTGAAGATGGGTTAGAAACACTTCAGCCAAAAACTCACCTTTCACCAGTTGGAAATTCTTTAGAAAGTGATATACCAGCTAAATTTAAAAGAATTGTGAGAAAAAGGAAACCTTCACTAGTATTTACACCTCCTAGAAGAACCAGATAGAAACAATAGGCAGTAAGGCCCTCAACTAGGAAGTTAACTCTAAAGAAGAAGTTAACACCCAAGAAGAAGACTCAACAAACCATTGCTCCAATTGACAAACTTCTAAATGAAATAACAAAGGATGGAAAGCTGAAAAATATCAACAAATACATGACTCGTTATCAACTGATGACAAGGAAAAATTTAAAAATAGTGTAATCCTACACTTGGACATTTATAAGAAATTTCTATTGCAAGTTGTGGATGAATTACCGTCAGAACTGTTCAAAAGACTTGAAGCTAGAAGGCAAGATGTTGTAGAGCTTGATAGGAAAATAAAAATTGAAAAAATTCTTTCTGTATATCTAGTCAACTCACCTAATGAGATAGATAAACTAATCTAAGAGGATAACCGATCATTATTTTCAACTGCACACCAAAATGTAGCACTTAAGGTTGGAAGAGTGAATGAGGTTGCAGAGGAAACAACTAATGCATGGGACATATTCCTTGTAGAAAAGGAAAAGCAGGAAGAATATCGAAATCCTAAACCCATCAAAGTATACCAAAAAGATAAGGATAAGGGAAAAGGTAAGGTTGGTGGACCACCCAGTATAAAAATAACAGATAACTTATCCCCATTGCCTCTTGATACTCCATTGGTAGTTACCACAGATAATCAATCGGCTAATGAGAGTATGGATACACCAAAAGAGGACACAAATCCCAATTTTGAGGTGTTATATATAGTGAATATTGACACTCAGAAAGTCAATAATGTGGTAGATAAGGATTCAATAGGAAAAATAGATGTGGAAAATAAGCCACTGGTAACATATAATAGAGAAGGTAAAATGACAGATGACAACACTGAGAAACACTTTCAGCAACAGGTTCATACAAAGACAATGCCACCGGCAATAGCAGAGCAATCCAAACCTTTCCTTAAAGAAATGCAAACAAAAACTAACCTACTAGAGGTCACCACAAGCAAGGAAATTGCTCCCACCAGTGGAATACAGATTGTTGGTTCATCAAATGCAGAATTCAAACCAACAAATGTGACAAAAGTTCTTCTGGATTCCATCAAGAAGATAATAGAGTGTAGTTCACAAGCATACAATGCAATTGATGACACAATTCCAATTTTGAAAATGATAGCACTAAGTGTAATATAGATAATAAAGATTCTTTAGGTCAACTTGACACTTTGTCTAAGTATATTACTGACAACATTGTGATAGTTGAACAAATAAAAGAGGAAGCATTCACGGAGAGACTAGAGAAAGAAAAAAAAATTCTTTGAGGAGGAAATAAAGAAGTGTACAAGACAATTTGACACTCTTTTACCGAAACTGTGTAGTACACTGAAGGAATTTAAAACTTTGTACAGGGATACATGTAAAACTAACTTTTTGACAGTAGATATAGACAAGAAAATCAGCAAGGTACAGGAGGAAATAAATCAACTAGCCGATAACTTCATTAATTCATTTGATTCATTATTAGTTTTTGAGAAAAAAATAACAGGTTTTGAGGAAGAACTACTAAAGTTGGAAAGAGAGAAGGAAAGAATAAAAGGAAAGTCTAAAGATCTAAAATGGAGACTTAGTCCAAAATTGGACTACCTTGCCTCCTTAAGAAAAGAAATATCTGATGCTTTGATTTAATGACAGAAAACACTGGCAGAGCAAATGCAACACCTCACTGGTATAGTTCAGAGGACTAAGGCTGCAATAAAAGACAACAAAAAGTTCATTGAGAGCCTAAATCTAGTTTTGGCAGATCTTTTTGTAGATTGTAACCAACCGGTGACAAGGATGAAACAGGAAACCACACTCATTGACACTTTGACAACCTTTGTCATTGATGCCAAAGGGGGAGTAGTGGAATGAGAAAAATAACTATCAAATGACTCATCAGCTCAGGTGGAGCACATATTCTTTTGGTACACAAATTTTTGGTAAGACAATTCTGGCAGACTCTTTTGGATAATAATTTTTGGATTTTTCTCATGAGTGTTGCCATCAATGCCAAAGGGGGAGATTGTTGGCAAATGCACACTCCAATGAGATATTGTAGGTGATTGAAGGTTTTTTCATTGATGGTAACCTTACAATCCTATGACACCGACAAGACAATTTATTGACACTGGCAAAGCCAGACTCTACACCGGCACAGAGACCACTGGTAGTAAAAGGAAGCATACCGGCACAGAAGGTGACAGGAATTTTATTTGTAGTATATTTTGTTAATTATTGTAAAATCATTGTAAGTCGACTTGGCAAGTTGTACAATAACTCATATATATCAGAGATCATTGTAGAACATTTTGTAATAGATGGAAGGAAATATATAGGTGAAATAAGGAAGACCTATTATGCAAATTATAGGTTAAGGGTTTATGTATGAAGCAGAGCTATAAACTGGTACTGGATCTGACATAGTAGATGCTATTTTGAAGCAGTACAAGACATTGGATTTATATAATCCATTTTGTAAGTCAGTGAGACTTCCCATTTTGTAATTGACCAGTGAGCTCTAGGCACTTGGTCTTCCTGCATGTACAGGCCCTTCTTGTAGCAGTAATATTCTCTTATTGGCTAGTAAATGAATATTGTGGGTCACAAATCCCACCGAGGTTTTTCCCACATCGGGTTTCCTTATTAAACTACTGTGTTATGGTACGTTTTTCATGTGGTTGCTATTATCTCTATTTATTGCATTATTTCTTGTTTACTGCTATACAGTATTGATATGCTCTACATGTTTTGAGTTAAGAAAATCTTATAACCGGTTAGATACTGAGTCACCCCCCCTCTCAATATCTTTGGGAATCCTAAGAGCCTCTTCATAGAGGTCTTTAGAAGTATCTAGAATTCTGCATATTCAAAACAACTGCATTGAAAAGATCTTGGAAATGGATAAGAAAAGTTTCTATTGTTCATTCTTAGCTTTATTTGGTTGGGAGCAAATTCCACATTAAATTTTAGGTTTGATAATTACAGATATTTTCATGGTAAAAATCAATGTCTATAAACTCTCCCCTTAATTTTGACTACAAATGCTTCGACATTCGCAATGCTCATATTTCTCTTGCTACAAACTAGTGTCTTTTTTTTTGTTTATTTCAAGTCTTTAGACTAAAATCTTTCTTTACTTAATAAAATCAAACCATCTCTACAATATTCCTATCTTTTCTCAATCATTATGCCTTTATTTCAGCTTTGTCCAACTACTATGATGGTTTCTTCGATCATTGTTTTTCATCTCTTGAAAAACTTCAATCCAAAACTTCTCATTGTTTATGGATGCCTTGCTAGACAAAAATTTCCTTTGAATTAAAACATTTCCTTCTTGAATACTTAGACCTTTTATGATTTGTATCAAATAATGAGCATTTATACTTGAGCAAGTTTTTGATCTTACCTATAAATGTTTTCTAATTTGAACCAAAAATCCATCCACAATCCATTTTCATGGATTTAGTTTTTGAGTCTAGTTCCAACAAGTCTTTTCAAAATGGTACTTCAAGCCACATATGTTACAAGGATGAATATATAAATTCTTTTTGTTTGTATGACCTTTCCTATTACAATGGGTACACTACATACACTGCTTCCCTTAAGATGACCTACTTGAGCCTTTATCACTTATAAATTCATGTCCTATACTTGTGACATATCCAGGACTTTCATACTTTGGCTTCATTATTGGCTCAATAGGCTCTCTAATTCCTTGTCCATGTTTTTCCAATCCTTTGCCTTTATAACACACTTTTTTTATGATAATCAAACCAACTTTTGTTAATCTCATCGCATCTAATAAGATTTGTAGATTCAAACTGATTATTATCTTCAAGCTTACTTTTTTATCACAAACAACTACAGTCAAAGCTCATTTACAAATTTATTGATCAAAGGAGCAACATAGATTTGTCATGCTACATGAAACATCACAAATTGATAGCTTTGTTTTCAAATATTTATTTTCTTCTTTCAATAATTTTGTTTTTCTTCCAAATTTTTATTTTCCTTCTTAATCTCTTAAAATGACTTCTCTCTTTCTTCTAAATCTTCATTTCTTTCAAAAAAATTATCTATTTCTTTTTCAAGATTATCAATTTCACATAGATATTCATAGCTTTTTTATTTACACTCTATTATATTTGTTATCAATTTTGAATTGCATCCTTTGATATTTATTAATTCTTCTTCAAAACTATCCTTTTCCTTCTTTACTCTCTTTCTAGATTTACTCATTGAAAGAAAACATTTTTACTTAATTTATTTAGTCACGTGACTATATTTCTACTACTGCAAATTAGCTTTCAACTATAGCTTCACATACCTCCACTCTTCCTTTAGTGGACTACACTAGCAGGGTCTTCTTGGCCACAATCTCCTTGATTTGATTATGGATATGGTGACACACCTTCACTAGTGTTTCTAAATTCTAGTGGTCGTGAAGGTTGTATTATCGATTGATTGAGTGGGTAGAAAGGGCAAGGTGGGCTCATGTAGGCAGGAGAGAATTCTAGTTTCAAGTTGGGTGGGACTATAGTTTTGGAGGCTATAGAATTCAGGGATGGGTGGGCCCCTACAATTATAAGGCGATTAGGCCCCTCTCCATATATGGCTTGTGGGTACTATTTTAAAGGGCTAGTGTGTATGGGTCTCCTTAATTAATTAGCCATCATAGAATTTGGTGGGTGCCCTTCAAATTATAGAGGGGAGGTAGATTACTACTCTAAAGTGGGGGTGGGGATGGGTGTGGGGGACAAAAGAAATCATTGTTGGTGAAGCCATTCAATTCTAAGAGATTTCCACAATCCATCATATAATTATCAAGAGTGCATTTCTAGATTTGATTGTGTGAAAGATTTTTGCATCAATGTTTCGGATCACACTCTATGATCCATCATCAAGATGAAGAGAGTCAAATAAGATAAAAGTTGTAGACTTGGAATAAATAGGAAGGATTGGAGAAGGGTGCATGAAGAACGAGAAACCAAGATAGTCCAACCTCAACAAAAGGACAAAAGAGGAAATAAAATAAAAACAAAGAGAATAAAGAAAGAGAAAAAAAAACCAAATTAAATACAAATATATATATATATATATATATATTTATATATATACATATATTTTAAATAAATATGTATACATAAATACAAGAAAAGGAAAAGATCTTTGTGCTACTACAAGTCATGATTCAGTGAGATGGCTCCTAGATTTAGGGGCTTCTCATCATATGGTATCTTCGCAGTCTATGTTCTCTTCATTTAAGCCTTGCACCATGCAAAAAATTTTGATGGGCAATCATACATACATGGATGTAATTGGGAAAGGATCTATTGCCATTGGGGATAACTCCTTCAATGATATGTTGTGTGTACCCCACTTGACAAATAATCTTATTTCCATATCAGGATGCGCTAGACTGTTAATCAGATGCGCTAGGGAATGTTTCCCATGCGTCGATTCCTATTTCCCGCGGACCTGCAAAAGTGATTAGTTTGAAAAAATGACTTTTTATTTGGGGTCAGGCCCCATGGTGGGCGCTAGAAATGTATGCGGGAAAAGTGGGCTGATAGATCTCAAAATGTGAAAATGTTGTAAAATAACTAGTCCACACACACACATAGAGGACTTCTTGGTACAAGCTATGGAGTAACGTAGTATTACTCAGCTTCCCAAAGAGGGTCCCATGGTTCTCTATCTCACAATGTCCCTCAAACCAATGTTTTTCTCTCAGATCACTGAGCAAAATGGTTTAGGGATGGCAAATGTGAGAACGAGAGATGCTTTGATAGATTTTAGTATGAAAGGTGTGTTAAGCTATGTATGATTCTAGAAATGCAATAAACTAGATGATAAGATGACAAGGTTAGTATGAATACTATCCTAGCATACTATACTTAGTTTATGATTGAGCTAAAATGATAAAAAAGTACTCTAAACATACATATTTAGTCTAATTTCTATTCTAAAAGAGGCTAAATGATAAGCATAAAAATGATATGAAAGCTTGAAATTATTTGAGCATAAGTGTAATGCTTCAAATTTGGAGGATGATCTATGAAAATGGAGGAGTGAGAGCTCTATTTATAGCAAGAATAGGGCAATGGATGGTCAAGATTGAATGGTTTAATCAAGGGTTGAGTTTGAAAGTTGGGGATCCCTGTTTGCAAATTGCACCCATGACATGGTGACAAGTGTCAACATAAGATTGGGTTGAAAGAAGGGGTTGGAGACATTGAATGCCTGAGAAGACCTCATGGTTATCTAGAGGCTAAGGGTCAAGTCTAAGTTAGGATCACCCACTTGATTAAGAGTTAATCCAAGGATAAACCTTTGTGCAAATGATTAAGAGATAATCATGGTCAAAGCATTAAAGGCTTGATGAGACCCTTGGGTTGGTTAGAGGTTGAGTCAAAACAAATGTTTTAACCATGTAGAAGGGTTTGGGTTAACCATTAATGGTTATTGGAGACTTTGTGGATTAAGTGGTTGAAAGTTGGAAGCCTTCAATGGTTATCAAAGACTTTGAGGTTTTAAGTGGTTGAAGGTTGAAAGCCATTAATGGTTATCAAAGACTTTGAGGTTTGAGAAGTGACTTCCCTTTGCTTAGGGATGTGACAAAGTTTAGAGGAGGGGTTAGGTTAATTAGAAGCGATTAGAAGATTCTAGAAGGCATTAGAAAGGGTTTTGGGATTTTGCAAGTGGATGGGGGGATAATAGGATTTAATTGATTTAAATGATTTAATTCAATTTGGTTGCAATTTGGGGAAATTAAATAAATTAGATTTATTCAATTTAGGATAACTATTTAATTAAATTTGAATTTAATTAAAAGTGGATAGGGGGATTTAATTGAATAAAATGATTTATTCATTAAATGGGTATAGTGAATTTTATTTAAATAAATTGAGTAATTTACTTAATAAAATAGAAGAATGTGGATAATTTAATTAAATTGGATTTAATTAAATAGAGAAATGAACATAAAATATTCATTTAGGAATATGGTCATTTTTATACGTCTACACTATCATTTATTTTGCTCTCTCTTATTTGTGCTTTCCATTGCCTCTAGATCTTGGAAAAATCTCACACTCTTGATCAAGAATGCTCAAGCAATCATTTAAACCTACAATTTATCTCTACTTGACAACAATATCATCTTACATCTAGTTCAACTCACCTCCAATCTTCTACAGGAAACTTTAAAATATACAAAACCTATTTAAAAGATCCATAATTTACACCTGATAACAATGACTCGTCATTTTTAAATGGGTGATGTCTTTTTCAAATTAGTGGCCAGGCTCTTTAGCCGATGCCTTTTCCAAGTCTGCAAACAACTATTATCTCATCTTTTTCTATGGTTGTCTTCTCGAATCTTCTCATTGCATAGTTGTTTGGATGATCTCCTATTCTTTGTAGTAGTCTTATGTTTAATCTCTTGTCTTTATATTAGGAATACCAGTGATATCATTGAAAATTGATGCAAACAAACTAGGTGACACTTTTGTATTATCTACTCCAAGCACACTCTAAAAATTCAACACTCTAAGTACTATTACTCCCTACATCAACTTTTTCATAGAAATTCAATCATATCACATGGCATTAATATTTTTAGTCTACAATTGACATCATGCAACTTGCAGCCAAAGCATAACAAAATACCATCTCAATCATAACTGATGAGGCTTTGGATTCTTTTTTATGAGACATCATCATGCCCAAGAATACAATGAGTATCTAAGAATAACTTAGGAAAACTTCTAATCTCTGTATAAATCTCCTTCAAATAGTGGCTAGGCACTCTTTACTGATCTTTCTTTGTTGGATTCACCATAGTATGTGTGTAGGGGAAAAAGCGAGACTAGGTTAACATGCCCTAATCCTACCTTTTGACACACTTTATGGAATATGAAAGACCTTAGAGGTATCACACAATTGGCTACTTATTCTTGTGAAAGAGAGAGCCACGGGCTACCTATTAGGATTTCTATTCCTTTGTTGTAATTGAAAGATAAAATGATACAAGTTCAAGTCCTAATCCCAAAATGCATGTACGAACTAATAACAAGATTGCAGAATTGAGATTAAACAATGAACAACTGTGAATACAAGGACAAAATAAGAATGCAGATGCATACCCGGAGTCAAAATCTGATTGAAAATGTTCAGGACGGGGGGCGCGGGCGCCACTGTTCTGATACTATGCTGGAAACTACTCCTGAAACTACTGTCTTGCACTTTGAAAATTGTCAGAAATGCTGTCTGTCAAGAGGACCAGGGCGCCTAGCACCTCTGTCCCAGGAACCAGGGTGCCCAGTGCCCCTGTCCTGGCAGGACTAGGGCACCCCACACCCCTGTCTAGGTCTTTTGCTCTGTAATTTGGTGTGGAGTGTTGTCTCGGCCTTCTTTTCCCGGATTTGTAACCTGCGTCGTTGTCTGAGTTTCGAAACCTGCACTTATATCTGAAAAGGGTGTGGGCGGCTATATAGGGTTTTGCCTTAGTCAAACCCCCGCTTCGGTGATTTCCACCTCCATGAATAGCCAAGTTGTATTGTAAAATGTATTGTGTGTGCAGACCTTGTGTGTGCAAGATCCTAAAATGCAAGGAAGCAAACTAGAGCAACCTAGAAAGTAAACCCTAATTGCTTGTGAATGATAATGTAGATGCTCTAAATCAAGATGCAAAGTGATCTAAAGCATGAATAAGTGATGTATTGAAGCTTATGAAAAGACATGAAAACAACATGAAATCATACCCAACCCCCAGGGGAGGGGCACAAGCCAATCCTCAGTCGGTAATCTCCTATTGTTCTTCAATGTCTTCCAAGCCCTAAATGGATGAATGAAATTGATAAATGCTTGATAGAGGGATGTTGAATGTTGTTGAAGTCTTCAAAGATCTGCTCTTTCGCTGCATATGAGGTTCCTGAAAACAAAAATCGGATCCGTTCAAATGAAGAAAGAGAGCTCTTATGTATGAAACCCTAGGTCATAATTTCATCTTTTGGCTGACCTAGAGATTGAATTTCCCACCAATTTCTTGGGGTTAAGCTTTATTTTGTGATTGGATTGTGCTCCTAAAATTTTGGGAAAAATGTCTGGGACCATGTGCACTCTGGGCGCCACGGTCCCAACAACTTTTCACCAAATTTTTAGGGCTGTCGGATATGATGATTTTAGAGAGAATCCCGAAGTTACAGGTGATTTCGAGATGTTTTGACCCCCAAAATCAAGCCCCCAAGTTCAAAATAGGACTTAATTAGGGTTTTTGATTGAATGATGTATTGGAGGAATAAAATGAAGAGGGCACACTTTAACGAAAGGGCCCAACTTTATGATGTAGAGGATGATTAAATACGACCTTAGACCTAATTAATTTGATTAATTAAGTGCTAAAGGAGAAATGCAATGCAAAATGTAAAATGCACCAAGGCGAGTGCTAAACTAGATGTGAAATTGTACCACCCTAGCAAGTGCGTACAATTTACGATGCTACAGTATGCTTTACTAATTAGTGACTACTCCCTCTATTGTGAAAACACACTCCACATAGAAACATTTCATCAACTTCTACATATACCTAATATTTGCAATGGTTGATAGAATATTGATAGATTAACCTTGAATCAAATTAAATATTTATTAATAAAAATACCATATTTATTGCTGGTATGAATGAGAAAGGGAATAAGTCTATAGCTCCTCCTAATAAAAACTTCCAAATCTTCACCAATCTGTTGCCTTCTCATTTTACTAATTTTGTTGAGTCTAAGAAACCTGACTTCTCTCCTAATAACCTTGGTATAGAATCTAATGATGTTGTGAACCTCACTGACAAACCTCAATCTACAACATATTTATGCATTACTTTCAATCCTAGTGAGACTATTGTTGCACCTGATGGCCCATTATATATTACTGCAAAGGTCAAAGACAAACTCTCTCGAGGGGTGCTTATTGATCCCATATGTATGGTGAATGTGGTAATTGAAGAACATATTTTTAATCAACAATTGCATCAAGTAACATATGATAAATATGATATTATAGCTAAGGTGTATGATGGTTTTTCTTTCCCTACTATTGGTTCTATAACACTTCTTATTCATATTGGTACTAAGTGCTTAGATGTTACGTTTCCTATTGTTGGTACATCAAAAAAAATTTGTGTGAAGTTGGGACATCCTTGGCTCTTTTTCATGAAATTTATCCCTTCTACAATTCATAAATGTTTGAAATTTCCTCATAATGACACCATTTTTATATTTAATCATAGACTTTACTAACCCACGATGAAGTGTGGAAATTTCACTCCTAGCTACTTTTGGCCTAAACAACCCAAGCCTTTAAAGCCGCAAAATGACATCCTTTTCTTATCTTATCAAAAATAGAAAAATAAGATTATAATGGCCTTGAGTAAACCTAAAGACTCTGCATCCATGGATATTACTCTTTTTCATGATGAACTTGGTCTTCTTCCAACTCCGTCTATTCCTCATATATATTCTATAAACCCACCCGCTACATTCTATAAAGGAAGGCCCTTATAATGTGTCTCTCAATTCCTCCTCCTTTAAGGGGATAAAATAAGCCTATGTCAATTGATCATCAACGTTCACAAGTATTAACTAAAACTAAAAGGAATCATTGTGCAAGAGAATGCCAACAAAGATGTCACATGCTAAGGCTTGCGAGTTTGATTCCTTAAAAAAATTCCATTTGAAGGCAAAAAATTATTGAATCGGTCCCATTTGTATAGCCTTGGCCTAACCCTAGGGAGGAATTTAAACTCAAATCATCTAACTCAAAAAAACTTAGGAAAAATGATGGTTCAACTTCTTTTCAAGTTAAGATCCTATTTTTATTAATTTATATAATGATATGGATGATGATAATGTTTCTCATGATAACAATGTTGTTCCTAATGATTTTGATGATATGCATGAGCTTGTTGATAATAATCATTAGTTATTTTTACAATTTTTAGAAGCATTAATCCTAGTTCCTAGTGACAAACAAAGCACAATTCACAAGTAGAGCATGATCCTTGTTTGGAACTTCTAGTAGCTCCATCTACTATTCTCGACATGGCTTCTTTTGCATCTTGTCAACCGTCACTAAATGATGTTAAGCATGATTGAGAGGTAGATGATTTTCTTGAATATCTTCATTTGTGTCCTAGATTCTCTTTTGTGTGTTCTCTTGTGTGTAATGTGCTTCCTTCATGATGTGATACTTGATATGTTTTTTGTGTTATGTTAGTTTCTCTTTGGATGACTATTGTTACTCCATTGTTGCAAGGTAATAAAGAGGCAAAATTTGTTGTGACATTCTTCTATTTGTATTTAAATTCTTTTATATGTCATATCTATGTTATGTCATACACGTGGCATTGTTTGTTAATGAGCCTTGTGTTGTCTACTTGAGGATGATGCAAATCATTGAGATCCTTTTTCATCTCTTCCATGTTGACTTAAAAAGGCATTTGTTTGTTATCTCTTTTGCTCTTCTTCCCTTATGTTCGTACTTGCACTACATTGGGGTGATGAGGTCAATTCAATATAATTATTTTTTATATATATTATTTATAACAAGCACATTACTGACCTCAAATTTATTGGATCCCTCAAATAGACAACATCTTGCTGTAATTCAATTTCCATTACAAATACCATTTTGATTTCAAAGTTAATTCCTAAACCAGGGTTTGACCCAAGGAAAACACCTATCCACAACCTGTTTTCCTCTCTTTTTGTGTGTACAAAATTGATTCAAGAGACACGATTGAATATTCTAACATAATTGACAATGACGAATAGATTCAGATTTTGAAGTTGTGAAAAATGAAGGGCTAGGACAAAGTACCACCATGGTCTCAAGAATTTTTCTCAAGCTTCTGACAATGGATCCAATAGATATCCCACTTCCCTATTCAAGAGCTACAGTACCAGGGTGACCTACCACTATGGTCTTGACAATTCAGCTTGAACATTCAACAACAAGTTTTGATCCTATCCTTCTACTCAGATTCTTGTCTGTGGCTTTTTCTAATATCTATAGTATTTTTTTATTACGGTTTTTCTCTAAATATCTATTGATCTAATTTAAACTTCATAATTTACATTCAAATTTCAAATCATATGTAGGAGAAATCAAGTTGGTAAATTTAATTAGTGTTTGAACCCTTTTACTCATTGAATTGTCACTAGATCCATTGAATTTACTTACCTATTTTAATGTAATGTGGTAATCTTAGTGGTTTTATTATCCTAATTGATGAAAATATATATTTTCTACAAAAAAGGTATCTACATTGATTCTTCTCACACCCTCTTTAAATCTATATTTACAACTCATTCCTCAACCTCTATTAAATTTGGAGTACTAATTGACATGATTAGGATGCCCTCAAAACCTTGGCTTTCCTACTTAGGATCTAAATTAGGACCTCACAATGGTCACTTCATGTGGGCCAAAAATTTGTCTCCATGTCAGTTTGCTCTAAAAATTAAAAAATTTAATACTTGGTTAGGTATAAAATGAAGCCTATCCTCCATCATTTGGTAACTAGATGTGATCTTTTAACTTGAAAATCAATTGCACTCTAGGAAATTCAAGTCTAAGTGAGAAAGAAATCAAGTATTCATGAATATTTTTAGGAGAGATCAAGTCAACTCAAGTTAAACATTCATGATCAAAATTCTCTTAAGACATTCTATATGACATCACAAAACCTTGTGTGGGGATTCAAGCTAGATTCAACAAGGTAACAAGTTAAATTTCAAGCATTTTTAGATCAAATCTATCTTTTCCCTCAAAAGGAAAGTATTCCACTTCAATTATTTCAATTTTAAGGTTAATTCCTAAACTGGGATTTGACCTAAGGAAAACTCCCATCAAGAAACCTATTTTCTTCTTTATGTGTGTAGGAAATTGATTATCGAGCTACAAGCAAAGAATCTAACAGAGAGATGGAAACAATTAGAGTCAAAATTTGAAGGTGCAAAAAGTGGAGGACTAGCTTAGTCAACACCTCCTAATCCTAGTTATTTCTAATTCTTTTGCTAGTAGATTCTTTAAATCATCCTAATCTATAAAACATTTAGTTTGTCTACATCTAACATTCATAGAACCAAGTTGGTCCACACTTCATAGTCTTGACAATATTGCCCAAATTTTTTGTCATAATTTTTCATCTATTTTCCATCCTCAAATCCAATTTTATAGCTCTACATGATATCTAGAACATATCAGTACTATTATTTTACATCAAAATCTCACTATTTGTCCCAATTCTATCATTACTTTTCAAACCTAATTCAAATTCACTTTTACCTCAAACAAAAGGGAACTAGATCCTATTTGTATTCAACCCTCTTCCAAAAATAATGGAGGTTTGTTAGTTAATAGATTTATCACTTTAGTTTTATACTCTCTTGCCCATATCAAAGACAATTTGACCAACAGTTGAGATACTTGCACTAGTATTTGCAAGTTCTCTTTTCTTATTTTACAAGGTGCAACTAGCTTGAAAAGATATGCAATGAATGAAAACAATGTATGCTTTTCACCACAAAGAAGAAAAGGTAAACTAACACCTACCCATAACCATGAAAGTAGATGTGAAAGATTAAACTCAAAATGAAGTGAATGTAGATAAATAACACAATTTATTTATTCCACAGCCATGGATGTTATCCAGGAAAATAAGGAACATAAGACTCTTTTCAATAGATGATTTAATCTGAATTCAAAAATCCAGAATTAAATTTATATATAGTTCATTATAGCATAGTAACATTGAAGAGTAACCACAAAGAAAGACAGTTCATTGCAATTTAAAGAAAACATTAAAGAAATTCAAAGATTTAAAAATATCTTCTTTATTTATTCACTATGAGAACACGAGTTCATAAACTCATCTCTCAATAGAACAAGACTACATAAAAAGATCACTTCCCCACCTCTCCCCTTTTTGGTAAGCCTTGCAATAAATAGATTTATGAAAAAATCTTTCAGTTCTTGGTAATTGTTTCTTGAAAATGGTCCTTGGTTCCAAAATGATCTCCCCTTTTATCCTTTCATCATCTTGTGCATATATCAATAATGGTTAGTTCTTTAATGAATCAAAGATATTATGGAGTTTTAAAATGAAAATAGTCCTTTGATCCAAAATGACTAGCGGAGGTGTTTTCTCAAAGCACTGGAGATCATTTGAAATTATTAAAATTTGGTACTATCCTTACATCACCATACATGATGTCAATCATGAGGTAGTTTCCATAAAAAAATAGAGCTATCGATCTCTTTAAGAACCATGGAACAATTAAATGTATTGTTAGAGTCTTGAAAACCAAGAAGTTGCTGAAAAGTCGCGGAGTCACATAAAAGTAGAAGCATTGAATTAAATGTTGAGAGTTCCAGAGTTCTGAAAACCTTCAATACACCAACATTTTCTTATCAGGGAGTATCAATCACTGGGAACAATTAGGCATTTTGAATAGTGCAGATTTTTGGTTGTCACCCGATCACCCAATAGATAATGTCTCCTCCTTTGGAATCAAGACATTGGGTCAAATTAGAACTCAAGGAATTTTAAGGTTTTATCAATGAAGGCATAACCATTAAAGAAGACCACTAATAAAATCAAAGTGTGGATTTTAAGTTTGAAATCCAATTTATCTTCTTTTCTTAGTTATATATGATTTTTTATTTTTAAAATTGTTAACAATAAAATTTATTTTGTAAAATAATTTTTTTTTGTCTTCTATCATTATTATGTCAATTAGGTTGTCCATAATAGATCTTGAATACACCTATCTCTATAGTGTTAACAAAAAATTATTTTCTCTATGAAAAGTTATTTTGATTATTAAAATAAATATATTTTACTTTGGTCTTATTTTTTTTTAAATTAAGTAAAATAAAAAAATTCTTTAATATATGAATAATTTTTATTTTTTTTATAATATAGTTATGAAACATTTTATCATATGTAATTTCTTATTTTAATTTAATATATGTGTATTTTTCTCGCCATGAAAAAAAGTTTTTAATTTTTAAAATTTAATCATTTTTCAATAAATTATTAGTTAGAATTATAATACACTTTTTTTATATCAAAATTATTTCATAATAATAACAAAATAAAATTATAAAAATATAAAGTGTGGTATTATTAACAATGATATTGGAGCCAAGGGGAAGAAGATGAATGGGAAGAGTAGAGGAGTAAACAGGAAGTGCAGGGGGGTGAAGAGTTCAAACGAAGAGGCCTCTAGAGTGTAAGGAAGTTAAGTAGAGTAATAACTTCCTACACTAACCTTAAGAGGAGGGTAATGCAAAATATTTTACAGATCATCGCAACAATTACAAAAAACCTAAATATATATAATAACATTCAAACCATAACACAATGATTTATGTGGGGAAAACACTTTTGGAAGAAAAACTCCACACTCCAAAAGCCCCCCAATATATTATTCTACAATAAAAATAAATTACAATATGCTTGCAGAGAAATCTCTTCATTGGAGTACCACTAATCAAAGATTCAAAGGTAACTCAATAGCCATAGGACTCTTACACACAACCTCTATCTCATGCACCTCATATATAAGAGATACAATAAAAGAAACCATCAAATGGTATTACAAAACCATAGGCTTAAACCACCCAATAAGGTGTAGTTGACCTTATCTCCCTTCTAGATTCCCTATGACATGTCCCTCCCCTTTTACAACTCATTTATGTGTCCAATGTATTTTATATTTCCTATTTTAGGAGTACAAACTTCTGGAGGCCATAACTTGAGAACCGTGTGTCCTATTGATGAACTGTTTGAAGCACCAGAAAGCTCATAAAGTGCTATAATACCTCTGAAGCCGTTAGGATGCTTACGCCCACTTTTCAAGGGATTTTAAGGCCTATAAAGTCCTCAAAATCAAATTTAAACCTTTCATTAGACCCCTCCAAAATGAAAAATATAATATCTTCAAAACTAGCTGCGATCTTGCAACATACCTCTACCAGAATGCTTATCTAGCCAACCAAAACCTTT
>NC_081405.1:597746173-597769173 GCF_030272615.1 Cryptomeria japonica | reverse complement strand
CTCAAAACAAATCTCACCAACTCGCAATCAAAATCATCAATAAATTGATCACATGATGAAAACCTTTATCGGCTACACTTTTGAACTGTTCTTTCAATCTACCTTGTTCATTGCACAGAGATCTGTATTACTCATAAATAAATGAAACTCCCAGATATTAAAGTTTGGAGTGATAAAAGGATCTTACATCCTCTACATGAAAAACATCAATTAGTACACCAGATAGGGCACCGACAAGGTCAATTTCCTCTAATTTGTATGGATGTTGTTTGTATTCAAGTCTTGCACTCTCCATCACATCAAATAGATGCAAAGTATCCATACTACAATATGCAAAACTTTAAACAAAAGAGTAAGATTCACTGATAAATACCTCTTCTGCTTTGGTGCTAGGTTTTCCAAGCGTAAAAAACTTTCAATACTTGATCACTAAATCAAACTTCACTTCGATGGTGTCAGATGCTGGTAAATGATCTGAAATCTACTTGCACAAACTTATCTCTGCTCTACTCGCTTCGCCAAGACTTCTCAAGATGCAAAGTGACAAATTAAATTCAAAAAGTTCTATTTATTTGCATTCTAACTACTACAATAAATGCATTTACTGACAAAACCCTAAAATGCCTTAGCAAACTCTAAAGCATATTACCGGCAGCAAAAACTCAAAGATATTTACCAGTTTGATTCAAAAACACATCAAAACATCAAAATGCATCAAAATATAGAAATTTAACTTACAATACATCATCTAGGGGTTCAACTCAAGATTTGACAATAAGCTCACCCCAAGTTATAGAAACAACTTAGTTTGCTGGAGATGGATTCTTTACATTAGGTGAATAATTTGATTCCCCTGATGGGTTGACATAACTCTTCTTCTTCCAGATCTTATTCATCTCAACTCTGGTTTCTTCAATATCAACCTTCTTCTTTCCTTTCTGGTCTATAGGATGATTCACTAGTTGGTTCTTCTGTGTTCTGCACAACTTAGCAATGTGTCCCGGTTTGTTGCAATGATAGCATGACATTCCAGATGCTCTCCAAGGTCCTGAGTTGCTTCTACCTATTCTTCTTCTGCAGTTCAATGCCACATGTCCAACATTTTTGCAGACTAAATAAATCACATTGACTCTCTTTTCCATCTCATAAGGACTAGACCAGTTAACATAGGGTCTTTGCAAATTTGCAATCCTTCGGTTAGTGAAATTCCTTCTCCAGTCACCAATAGGTCTTGGGATCATGTGAGGTGCTAGATTGTTTGCTCCAAATCTACATTCAACTTCTCTATGCCCATACATGTTGTATGTAAAACAATATCCTTCAAATCTCCTAGGCACATATCTAGTATTAGGTCTATAACCAGTATTAGAATTAGATTTGCTTTTACAAACATTAGCGGTATGTCCTGGTTTAAGAGAGTTAAAGCAAAGAGGTTTGTAATCTTTCTTACTGATAGGCTTCTGAGCCCTAGGAGCGGTTTTACCTTCATGCATGTTTCTCTTGGTACCAAAAGGTTCTCCCTTCTTAGATGTATTGTATCCTAACCTAGATGTATCACCTTTCATCCTCTAAGATTTGATCTGTTCATCCAGCATAGAGAAGCTCTTGTTGAATTTATCAAGCTTCTTATTGGCCTCAACAAGTTCTTTTGTAAGATCTTCATTTATTTTCATGAAGGTCTCTCTAAGAGACATTGTCATTTTAAGATCTGACTATAATGTTTCTTTTTCTTCTTTCTCCTTATTCTAATGTTCATACAAATTTGCATTCTCCTGCTTGATCTTAAAGATTTCATGCTCTTTATCTTGGATCTGACCTTCATCCTTTCTTCTAGCTTCAAGTTCCTTACTCATCCGCATTGTAAGCTCTTCAAGTTCTCTCCTTAGGTTAGTCTTTTCACCATTCAGCTTCTCCACTTCTTCAACCAATGCATCAATGTTCTCTTCATCTAAGAAGCTCCTAAAAGATATCTCCAATAGTTGTTCGGTTAGATCCTTTCTTTTAGCTATTGATGTGTTATACTTGCCTCTTAGGGTTTCTAGCTCACTCTTTGTTTTAGCAATTTCTTTAGCCATCTCTCTACAACTCATTCCTTCACCCATATTTTCCTTAGGATTAGAGATCCCTTCCAAGCAGTTAATCCTTAAGGAAGTTAAGCTTTGATACCAATTGATTAACTTACAAGGCAATGAGAGGAGGAATAAATTAGTGATAGTAAAAAGAATAGAAATCTAAATATCAATTTGAATATCAATTTCAAAAACTTAAAACTCAATAGACATATAATAAGTAATACCAAGTATGCAATCACCACACAAAGCATAAGCCACATGACACAAGAGTTTATATGTGGAAAACCCAAATAGGGAAAACTATGGTGGGAGTTAATACCCACAAGATCCACTATCTGCAGTATAGAGATCTAACCGATTAAGGTCTATAATACCCGGTTAGGGGCACACCCTATTAAAAGTGTCTAAGCTCAGTTAAGAGATATACAAAAAGGCCTACCACAACCAACCCTATTAGGAGCTACCCAAGTTACTGGGATTTCCAAACACAAGTTAATGTGTCACCTGGTAAGAGGATTTAATGATCATAACTATTAGGATCTGACTGCAACCTATTAGGAGTGACCTTGTATGGGGATTTTCTTACTGCAACTATTAGGAAGTCAACAAGAACAAATGATCTCAGTATAACACCATTTGTGTTTGATAAGATCCAATTCAAAACATTACAACATTACAAAGACTTCATCTCTCAACTTCTCTGACCTTTGCACTATCAGAAATACTCAATTCACTCATCACATATCACACTATCAAGCTCATGTATAAATATTTTTTCATACCTCATCACACAATTAAAATTATCATAAGGTCATCTTAGAACCTTATTATAATTTCCTAGGTTCAATGTATCTAGACAATCTTGCATTGTATGCTTTACTTATGTCGGGCTCCGACATAACAAATCCAATTCTATGTCATTTTACTGATCTGAGTGATTTTCATCATTACCGATTAAGTCACCATTCACTAATTTGTTATGTCAAACAAATCTAGTTCATCTAATCCATTCAGTACGTGCGGTCACAAACCTATCTTCATCTGATAGTCTTCAATTCTGCTGTAAAATCACATTATCTAAATCTTCATGATTTTCGTGTGCCAGTTGTTGGAATGTAGCATTGTCTATCATTTACCAATTGAAGTCCTAATTATCGGTTGTGATAAAACTGTTTTTGCTTTACTTGTTAAGTCTAGCCGGTTGAATTGTAAGACTTAGATGACTTAAAGAAACATAGTTTCCATCAATGACAACATACAAAATAGTCAACATACACAAATCTAATTTCTATGACAAACATATACCCATTGCATAAAGCAAACACACATTACCGGTATAATACAAATGATCAAATGCCAACATTGTTGTTGTTGTCCTGTCATTTCCTGTTCATGTTTCTTTTGTCCTTCCTCTTCTAGGTTGGTCTTTCGTTTCCTTGCCCTTCTTTTCTCATTTTTCGTGTTTCCTGTTTTCGTAGTTTAGGGATTAGAGTTAGATTTCATGTTTTCCATAAAAAATTATTTGTATCAATCCGTAGGTTGTTGGCCTTGCATCTTGGACCCCAGGATCTCGGAAGCCTGAAATATCGAAATCCTCAATAATGAACCCCGAAACCTCGAAATCCTGAAATCGTCAATAATGGACCTTGGAACCCTAGAACCTCGGAACCCTGAAATCCTCAATAATGGACCCTAGAACCCCGAATTCTCAAAATCCTCAATAATGGACCCCAAAACCCCAGAATCATGAAATCATCAATAATTAGACCTCAAAATCCTAAAATTTCAGAGTCCCTTAGGATTTTGCTAATATGATGAAGCTGATTATGTATCTTGTGTTGCATGTTATGAAATACCTACCTCTAGAGCACCATTATGGAAGTGAACGAGGAGTGGTAATTTCGTAATAGTTGAATTAGACTTATGGAACCTTCCACCTCATCCCAAAAGAAGACTAGAGAGTACAAAGGAGCTTCTTGGAGTTTTAAAATTCCAGATGGAGTATATTACTGACCCACGAACCACTTCCATAGAATGTTTCATCAGCAACTACTAAAACTACAAGAGGAATAAAGGACAAACATGCAGTTAGAAAAAGAAAAGTGCACTTTCAAGCAATGTCACTACCACAACCACTATAGCTTCAACTGATATTGCATGTCACACTTGCTTTTCGAGCATTTTTTTTGCATGTTACAAAATAAATGCCTTTGGAGCACCGTTACAGAAGTGAATAGTGAGTGCTAGTTTTGTAACAGTTAAGTGGAGTCCACAGGCAACGACTTGCATGTCGACTGCGACTCCCATCATTTTGTAATCCTAGTTTGTAGACATGATCACTTTCTTTTATTTTGTATCATTTTTACATGTTATGAAATACCCGCCTATAAAGGACTATCATGGAAGTGAGTGGTGAGTGCTAGTTTCGTAACAGTTAAGTGGAGGTCACAGATAGCAAGTTGCATGTCAATTGCAGCTCCCATCATTTTGTAATGCTATTTTTGAATGCTCGATTACCATTACCACCACTACAACTAGGTCTTGAACTGACGTTGTAACTCACAGTTCCTTTTTGGGTGAGATTTATGCATGTTATGAAATACCTGCTTCCAGAGCACCATTTTGGAAGTGAACCTTGAGTACCAATTTAGTAGTACTAAGATGGAGTTCAAAGGAAGAGATGCAAATGTCAGCTACAACTCCTTGCTTTTTGTAATCCTTAATTTAGGTATGATACCTTCCTAAGGTGTAGGGGAAAATTCTATAAATTATAAAATTTGGGCCATTTAGAGGGTCCGCGAATTGATGATTTGAGGTCCATTTTAGAGATTCCATTAGAGATTTTTATGCAAATTATTATAAGTTTAGATGATTTTGTGATACTCTTTGAAGTTTAATACAAGACCAACTTGTGGATTGTTTGAGCTTCTTGTGTGTTCTATATGATTGTGTTCTTCGTCATCTAGTAACTTCTATCATTTTAATCAACAACTAGTTCTTTTGGATGCTTTATTATTTTGTGAATCATATTGCACATGTAAATGGTGTATGAAGATTAAATTTATAGAGCAATTATTGGCTAGGTGATATTCATTTTCATTTGTATGTAAAGTTGTCTGATTTTATATATTTCCTAGAGTTCGTCATTTCAATGTTGATTTAGTGGTATTAATAATATTTAGGTTACAAAATTCTAACTGTGTGGATCATTCAGTTGTTATTGTATCAATTTCTTTGTTATTTCTTGGTTCCCCTGATCTATCTTTCGCTATTTATTTTTTGAGAACGTGAAAATCAGAATATACAAAAAAGGATTTTGTTTGTTTTGTTTCAACCAGCAGGCCCCTTTTCAGGTACAAGCGCATCAACGACTGAACTTCCCATCATCACTGAGACCCGACTATAGAGACCTTGGAATGGTTGGTTTCCCAAAACTTACTTCTTTTTAGGAGATGTGGTGAGTGTTCACATAAACTACGCAACTGTTAGTGAGTGTATGAAAACATCCATCAATAGTACCTATGAAAAAAATGAATGTAGTTATAACAGGTTTTTATACCACTTAGCTATAGAAATCTGCTAAAAAAAAAAGTAAAATAAAACTAAACATCAAGTTCGTAGCTTGACTAATCAAAAGATTAACCATCAAAAAGTGTAAAAAAAAATTTCCAAAACAAGTATTAAATAATACCAATATTCATGAGAACAACTAATTAGTTCTAACAATCTACACTTTATCATCAAAGTCTCTATCTGCAACTAGAATAAGGAATTAGCATCTAACAAATGGTCAGCCAAGCACCAATGCTGGATAAAACAAATCTTTGAGCTCTTGTCTTACTGGAATGAGTGAGTCGAGATAGTTGTAACCATTGAAAGGAGTCATAAACCAATCAACAGTAAATCAAAGCTTAAACTAGGTATATAGAGCATAAATGGTGTCATTAAGAACTAGAAGGGGAAATCATGAGGGGGAAATCACGAGGAAAAAGGAGGTAGGAGGTAGGAGCTTATGTTTTGTGGAATGAATCTGCACCTTACACTTTCCAAATATCTATCACAGACAGAAGAAGCAAAGAGGTATCATAGCATGTTCACCTCCGGAACAATGTGATGGTAGAAACCTAAATGAGAAAGGAGAGATTTCTCAGAAATTACATGTTAAGTTGTGTTCCATGATTCCATTGAATAGAGACACAATCTTATTGAGATTTAATCTATTCATATTATAATGTTATGTTATAATGTTATGTTATGGAGATTTCAGATCTTAGTTCACATTGGTAGGTCTATGATGTTATATATATATATATATATATATATATATATATATATATATATATATGTATCACACATAGAGTTAATGGAGTTTAGAGTATAAATTAAGAAACACGATTAGAATGTTTTTGAAAAGATTAGAAATAAACCTTAAAAATTTCAAAGCGCTATCATCTCAATTAAATGTTCATCTCTTAGATTCTTTCAATCACTAGCTAATCATTATGAGGCATTTTTTCAAACAATAAAAATATTCTCTCCTCATCATTATGAAATGAAATATATTTTATAAGAATTTAAGAGTTCATTAGAATTTGAGTTAAAGAGTCTATATAAAAGGGTAAATTTAATATCTTAATTTTTCAAGCAAAGCTCTAAGTGATGTTCATTTTGGTGTGCCTCGACATAATATATTGAAAGATAATTTGTTCCTACATAATTCTCATAAGGATGGAAGTGGAGATTATAAAAGAATATCTTCATGGATTTCTAAATGTGTCATTATTAAAGTGAGGATCCCTTGTGTAATTACGTATGGGTTAGACTTATTTTCTTTAATGATTAAATTGTTGGGTTTTTTTTCTATGTATGATCTTAATGATACTATAAAATGGGCTGCGTTATAGAGAAAATTTCAATATGGTGAAACATGATTGAAATTGATATAAATCATTCCAAGCTCAACACTGATAAGTTTAAGAAAACTACATGCACCACAACTCTTTGGGTGCAATTTATTTTCTATATATGATAGAAATTTGAATCACATTGAAAATCAATTTACATAGTCTATTTGAAAAGTTGGAATGGATAAAAATCTCAACATCTGAGATAGATTTTATATCTCTCATAACATTCGTCTCATTCCTTCTCCTTTTACTGCTTATCTACATATTGATTATTCTATTACCCCCATCTAATTTCTTACCCATCTTTTTTCCCTTTTTGTTTTCATTCTTCCCCATATACCATCTTAGCTCCCATTCAAACTTAATATCTCATATAATTAAAAATTCCTAACTATTTTGTTACTCTTGCATACCTAGGCCATAAGGGGAAAATTTGAGTTAATAGTGATGTACCACTTTCTGTTAGTCCAATGAATTCCTTTCTGTTGGAAACAAAAATTTTCTACCAATGTAAATGGAGGGAGAAAAATATCAGGGGAACTTCAAATGTTAGGAAGAGACTTACTCTTGATGTTAGAAATATTGTGACCTAAGCCTCTATTGCTTGTTCTTGCTTGTATGAACATGTGACTATATTAAACTTGACACTTATAGTAGGAAAGTTGCTAGAATAAGTGCTGAAATTCACTAGAGGGAAGGTAAGGGATGCTCAAAAACAAATTAATTAATCAAACTGTAGACATAAGGAGACAAATTATTCATTCATTAATAATATAGTCATTTTGCACATAAATATTTTTGAGACAATATTATTATTCTAGGATTTGTATGGGAAAATATTCAAAGATTAAAATCAATGAGGGAATATGTAAGAACCCTTTGATGATTTAATCAAAACTTGTACCTGTGATACAATTATATTTACTTATAGCAAGTTTCTATATCAAATCAGCATTTTTTTTATTGAGGTAAGAATTCATGAAACAATATACATCTTATTTATAGAAGAAAACTACAACAAGCTAATCAATTAAAACTAAGAAAAAGAAACATCTAAACTAAACATAAAAGTGACAACTCAACTAGTCAAAAGATTTGCCATCAAAGGAAGTAGAAAAAATATTTAAAAACAAGTATTAAATATTAGTAGACAATTACAAAAAACCTACACATGCTTAAAAAAAATTCTCAGAACAACTAATTAGATTTAATAATCTACACTTTAAGATCAAAGTCTTTATCCATAGCTAGAATAAGAAATCGGTAGTTAACAAATGATAAGCTAGGCACCAATGTTAGAAACTACAAATCTTTGAGTTCTTGTCTTCCTTGAATTAGTGAATTAAGATAGTTGCAACTAATGAAAGAATACATAAACCAATCAACAGTAAATCAAAGATTAAACCATGTATCTAGAGCATAAACAACGTCATAAAAAACTAAAGGGGTAATCATGACGAAAAACAAGGTAGAATGTCCTTCAAGGAAAGCTTAATCTTAGCCATAAGATCTTCAAAATTTTGAAATTGAGCACAAAGATTGCAAAGAGTAATGGATAGATATGTGAAGGACTAACAATAGAGATTGCGATTAAATAGTACTAGACAAGTACAAAAAACCTACACATGCTTAAAACAAAAATAATTCATGAGAACAACTAATTAGATCTAATAATCTATAGTTTAACATCAGAGTTTGTCGCTAGAATAAGAAATTGGGAGTTAACAAATGATAAGCCAGGCACCTATTTGCTAGAAACTACAAATCTTTGAGTTCTTGTCTTCCTTGAATTAGTGAATCAAGATAGTTGTAACGGATGAAAGAAGACATAAACCAATCACTAGTAAATCAAAGATTAAACCATGTATCTAGATCATAAATAGTGTCATTAAAAACCAAGAGTGTAATCATGAGGAAAAAAAAGGTAGAAGGTCCTTCAAAGAAAGCTTAATCTTAGTCGTAAGATCTTTAAAGTTTTGAATTGAGCACAAAGATTGCGAAGAGTAATAAATAGATATGTGAAGGAGTAACAATGGAGATGGTAACTAAACAAATAGATATTCAAATTGGAACAAACCATTCTAATGATAGATCATGGAGTGTGATGGGAAACATTGATAGAAAAAAACAACAATACAATAGAATCCAAAAACAAGAAAGAACAACATTAATATATTTTCAAAACTTGATGTCATTGGTCCAAATCAGCTCTAGCTCAATAAACATAGGGGAATAGATGTTGGAGGACACAGATAAACATATGAACTCCGAAATGCATCTCATGTCTGTAGAAGAGAATGAATGTGCCCTCTTTTCCATGCTTTGATAGGTTTGAATTTTATGAAACCATGTGTCCATACATTAAACTGGGTGTGGTTACGTTACTTAACAAGGCAATTGATTTGACAATTGCAAGCAATCAGCCACACATGTTTTGCATTGTGATCCACAAGCTGCACAGACCCAAGGGGCCATCTTTCCTTTCCTTTCCTAGTATCATTGTCAGACCCACGCAAGCACTTTATTGGGAGCCATACCCACTTGACGCTGGAATGAATCTGCGCCTTACACGTTCGCCTCCAAGACGATGTGATGGCAGAAAGCAAATTCAGAGAGGAGAGATTTCTGAAAAATATCCACAGCGCCATCAAAATTCTTAATGACGTAGGGCGGCTATATAAAAGTTATATCACTCATTCTTTCTTAATAGTTAGCAGATTTTGACAATTCTCAGTTTGTTAATAATTTTGATATTGACTTTTATCTATTTAGGGGAGAGGGATCGGTAGTTGTACGGAGTTCAATAATCGTTATAGCAAGTGTGCATATAATATCCAGTCTTGCCACATATTTATACTATATAATGTAAATAAATAATTCACATGTAAATAAAAAAAATGCCAAATGTTGATCAAAATGGACCAATAGTTGAACATAAAAGAACATATAAATGTTATATAAAAAAAACATAAATACATTAATTAACAAGTGAAATAGATCATTTTTTGTTTCAAATAAAATATCATAGCTATCCATTATAAGCATGCCATTTATAAAAAAAGATACTCACTTAAACAAATACTGTTATTCTGAAATGACATACTATTACTCTAAACTAATTTTAAAAATAACAAATTAAGACTTTCAACTCCAACATACTATTATTCTGAAATGAATTGAAAACCAATTTTAATCAAAACAAGAGACTAGAATTCATACTTACAATGTGAATGGTAAATTGCTTTTTTCACAACTCCTTTCAACTTATTAACGAGGTTGAAGATTTAAAGAAGAAAAGCCTTAGTAAAAAAATTAATGTTGTATTTTAAAATACTTTTATTTTTATGAGTTTGCACATATACAACTTGGTACAATTTTCTTATATGATAATTAGGGAAAAAAAATTTAATATTGATAAAAAGAAAAACAATAAGAACCCATCATATTAGCCATAATATTTGTGTTGAATGGATTTTTTAGAACAATAAAAGCTCCCTCTAGAATGAACATTATGGTTATGACCATGTCAACATTCACATGGAGATAAGACAGCCCTACTAACAAGAGATGGCACATTAGGAATAGTACATGTAGCTTTAGTCAATTATACATTATGAATCTACAAATGAAAAACTCTAAAGCCAATTTATCCACCTAAACTTGAATTTGTAACATAATATTAGCATTGAGACAATTGGTAAACTATACATTCATAATATAAATATGAAGTGGACAATTCTCATTAGCTCAATTACTTCATGTAATTAGTCATTATATTTAAAATTAAATATTAAAAATTAAACATATAAATAAATTTACAATATAATTGAACTAATATCAACCATATAAACATAGACAATAAGATTAGACATAGATTAATTATAATTATAAAAGTAATTCATTATATTGAAAAAAACTTCTTCCCAATATGTCTTTTTACCATTATAAGATATATTTAAAAGAAAAACTGCAAATTTATCATTGGTGTTTCACCTGTTTTGTTCCACAAATATTAACTTCCGATTCCTTTTTCAGGATTGTGTTTATCGATGTTTGGAATGTGTTGGTTGTAGGTTTTCTGCCCCTTTTGTTAGGGTTTCTGATGCCTCTTCTGTCAGGTTTGCCCAGTTGTTTGTATTGTATTAGGGGTAGGCTGCCAATTCTTTTGGCCCTTGTTTGATTGGTTAAATAGCTGTTCTGATTTTTTAATCTCCATTGCTCTGGTATGAAATCTAATTTCTCCTCTGGCAGAATCCCCCACAGTCTATGCCAAAATGGGAGTTTTGGAACAGGGCATGGGCATCCTTTAGAGGAATTTTGCAACTGTCCTGGTAGATATGGTTACAAAATGTGGAAGCCTAAACAAGGCATGTGAACTGTTTGACCAAAGAGATGTCATTTCATGAAATCTCATGATTTTCATTTAGACTGCATGTATCAGATAGTCCTTCCTTTAAACTTTAAACTGCAGTGTGTATCTGGTTAATTTTTTAACATGATCGATAACTACTGGTGTAATACCTGGACTGGGGAGAGACCAGACCTTGTGATCAATCGAACAAAATCTTCAATCCATGAAATGTTACAATTGCAAGATTGCACAAAATGGATTTGATGAAAGGTTTTAAAAAATTTGAAACAAATGAAATTGACAGGTGGGAGATTTGAAACGGTATGGACATCCATAAAAGCATAAAGAATAGAGAAATTAAAAGAAAAATTAACATCATCACATTTGTTCTAACTCTGCCGTTTGATTTAAATACAGTTTAAGTATGTCCCAGTACAATAAAAGTGGAAACAATCAAGGCCTGATGGCTGGGTGCAAGACAAAATTCTGGGGGTTTTAATCAAAGCAGAAGGCTCACCCAGGTTTGAGCGACGGCCTGAATCCTCAATAATGACGTCCCACCCGGTAAGAAAAATAAATCAGAGACATTCATATAAAAATATAAACGAGCCAAGTTTATTAAAATATATATTTAATACAAATGTAAAATAGTATTAAAGCGTTTTTGAAACAGTGAGGAATGCTCTGACCTCCATAATACAAATTTCAATATAATCTTCTCTTAAATTTGCACTTCCCATAGCGGTTCACAAAACAGCATTTGATCCACCTCGTCACAAATGGTGGGAAGGGAAACAAAATTGTCATGTTCAAAACGCATATCCAGGAGCTCTGCTTGCGTGGCTGCCAACTTAGACTCCTGCTCAGCAATCCGCTTCTGCAGTTGATGGATCTCTCTAGTACACCCATAAACAGGGTCCTCCATTCTGGCAGTCGCTTCATACACCAAACTCTTCACTACATCTGCTCTTTGCTCAGCTTTAACATCCTATTACAATACCACATCAAAACCATGAATTTCATTTAACACTGTTTTCCCACTAGTAAGTAAAGCATTTTCCCACTAGTAAGTAAAGCATCTGACCAAACACAGATCAATGAGAAGGAAATTTCTGTCTAGCTGACTCAAACAAAACCAGAATATACTTAAAGAAACAGAGACCACAATTTTCTGTTCATTTATTTAGCCTACATAGAAAGAATTTGACTAAAACAACTGCAAGTACTGATTGAAGTATGTCCAGTAAATTTCTTAATAGGATCTGGGTGAGAACTTTAACATAAGAAACTCTAGCCAACAAAACCAGCCCCCCCACCTAACATAACAAAACAAAACTCTTGCCAACAGAATTACACCCCAGTTCAGTATGAGAAAACATTAAATACACTCAGAGACATTAAACTTCCACAGTTTATATTTCACAGTTCATAATGAATATTATGCTAAGCTTCTAGATTCAACTGTGTATACTTTGTTTGCATCAACATTTCAGATCATATTTCATAATTTATGACTTGTGATCCGAAACATTGATGCAAACAAAACACAATTGAATCCAGAAACCTAGCCTAATATTTAATACATTCTTAAAAACAATTTAAAATCTCTACTATTTCTGGTATTAGAGAGTCAGACTTAAGGCCGAAGAACGCAAATTTAGAAATTGGGTACAGTTACGTTACTTTAAGCATTTTCAGGACATTGTTGAATCCGTACACTTTCTGTACGAGAGCAAACTTTTGAAGGTCATCGGAAGGAAAATGAGGAGCCAGCAAACATTCATCCGAACATTTTTTGCGCTGTGATCGACAAGCTGCACACGCTGAAGGTGCCATCTTCCCCTTTGCAATGCCCTGCACTTTGTTGCTAATATTTATAGAAAATGTCTTGGATTTTCAAGGATGAGTGTGGATAAATTTGAAAGAGATATATTGACATTATTTGGGACAGTGGTGGCTGCTTCCAACAGTAAACGACAAAACATGTACATCAGATTTCAGAGTTTAAGGTCCTACCAATGGCGTACAGTATTTTCTTTAGATGGAAATGAGTAAATTTCTCCATCACCAATCTAATTTTAATGTTAGATGTGGTAGTGACTTTACCATTCAAAATATCTTGGATTTTCAAGGATGAGTTGTGGAAAAATTTGAAAGAGATATATTGACATTACTTAGGACAGTGGTGGCTGCTTCCAACAGTAAACGACAAAACATGTACATCAGATTTCAGAGTTTAAGGTCCTACCAATGGCATACAGTATTTTCTTTAGATGGAAATGAGTAAACTTCTCCATCACCAATCTAATTTTAAAGAGATATATTGACATTACTTGGGACAGTGGTGGCTGCTTCCAACAGTAAACGACAAAACATGTACATCAGATTTCAGAGTTTAAGGTCTTACCAATGGCGTACAGTATTTTCTTTAGATGGAAATGAGTAAATTTCTCCACCACCAATCTAATTTTAATGTTAGATGTGGTAGTGACTTTACCGTTCAAAATGTCTTGGATTTTCAAGGATGAGTTGTGGATAAATTTGAAAGAGATATATTGACATTACTTGGGACAGTGGTGGCTGCTTCCAACAGTAAACAACAAAACATGTACATCAGATTTCAGAGTTTAAGGTCCTACCAATGGCGTACAGTATTTTCTTTAGATGGAAATGAGTAAATTTCTCCATCACCAATCTAATTTTAATGTTAGATGTGGTAGTGACTTTACCATTCAAAATGTCTTGGATTTTCAAGGATGAGTTGTGGATAAATGTATTCTAAAGGTAATCTTTAGTTTCATATATTGTTTTATTAATTTGTTTAGAATACTGATTTTTTAAATGGAAAAGTTAAATAATTTTTCTAAAATTGACATAAAGAATGATCATTTATTTGAGATTTATTTGAGATATGTTGATTGGTTTGTATTAATTTTGTTTTTCATAATTCTATGTCTCTTAGCTTTCTAGTATTTTGATGATAGATCAGAAAGTGTAATCCTAAAAGTTGATGCAAAAAAACTAATACACAGTCTAATCCAAAAATCTTGAAACACATTACCGATGGATTGTAAAAATCTGATATTATTATATGTTTTAAAATTTTCGTTAAGTAAAAAAAAGTAAAAAGATAAATCAAATGTTATATAATAAAAATAAATCAGATTTAATGTGTGCATAAGAGCTCAAAAAGGAACAGATTTCAAGAGTGTCATAGAAATGGAGGGATAGGATTAAGAAGTCAAAGGATAACTGGTCGGCTAGGATTAGTAGGTAGGTATAAAACATAGGAAAATATTAGAGAGGTTGTTAGAGGTAAATTAAGAGATGAATGAAAAGTGTCATGGAGATAAAAAACCAATGAATTAATTAAATAAATAAATATTCATTTAATCAATAGAAGAGGTGGTGCCAATTAAATAAATAAAAAATTATTTAATTTAGGGAAAGGATAATTTAAATAAATGAAAAAATATATTTAATTAAGCTAGGACAATTTTAGGTGTCTACAATATGTATTTACGTGTATATAAATATAAATGTGTGTGTGTGTGTGTGATACACACACGCATGCACACACACACACATACATATACATAATATACATAGACATATATATGTATGTGTGTGTGTGGGTGGGTGTGATACACACACATAGTCAATACACCATATTTTACTAGGCCTTTAAGAGTTCTTGCTATCACTATACTTGTCCATGATATCATTCCAAATAATTAGTGGAATGATATCAAAGGCCTCATCACTTGACTTCACTACCTCGACTATGGACTCATCTCCTCGATTGATATAAAAATTTTCTCCTATATACACTATTAGGTCTTTTCTCAGTGTCTCAATTAGGTATTTGTCATTATAGTTCAATAGAAAGTTTTGAAATCTTGACAAGAAAGGGATATTCTCTACTTTGTTGAATGGCCACATTTATCCATATTTAATCTTAGATTTTTTTTGCCTCCATTGTGCCTTCCCTTAGAAACTTAAAAAAAATCTTTTAGACACCTCCATTGCTAGTGTAACCTACATAGGTGCATTGAAAAAAATGAGTCTTTTTATAGACTTACTAACTATCCTCTTTGAACCTTTGAACTTTTCCTCATTGATTGCTTTCCAGATAATCCATAAAACTTTAATAAAAAATTAAATCTAAAATAAATTATATTCCTTGACAAATTTATTCATAGTTCTAGTGAGAATATTTTTTCTAATGAATTATTTTATTATTCCCCCAATTATTCCAACCAACAGAAAACATTTTCTTGATTTCATTAGGAAAAAATGGTCAAAAATATATGTCGTGGTGATTCAGGCTTCTTGTGTATGTTACAAATCACAATATTGGAGGAGTTAATCTTATATGACCCAATCTCTACAAAATGAATAACTAGCTAAAGAAGGCCCATTTAGGCTCAAGAGTGTTAGACCATAAAATTTTGAAAATATTTTGCCATTGTATAGAGTCAAAATATAATTTCCAAAAATTATTAATAAATCCAGTAATGGATTATGTAGTAGAAAGTCTTTTATAAATAACTATAGTTTTATTACTTTTGAATATATTGACATCGGTAAATCTAATTTTTTCTAATTATCCACATCGTACATGGAATAGGCCTGTCTTAGGATTGAATAAGTCCTTGAGTTTGATGGGGGGGAATCATATTGATAGCTCAAAAAGGGCCATGTTTTTAGATGCCCATTGTGAATGATATCACTAAAAAAAAATTATTTATTTTAGGGACTATCTCTTAGACGAGTACCCTTGCAATAATGCAAGGGGTTTACGCTTGTGCTCCAAGTTCCAATAAATGGACATGTAAGAGTGAACCTACCTATTGGTGTTGTTAATAATGTGATAATTAATAAAATTATTTTTAACTAATTCCCATGATTTCCATACACTTTTATACACAAAGCATCCTCTAAGAGCTATTGAGTATTTTCTTATAAAAAATCATAGAAGGGGATAATTTTTTAGTTATTATCTTGTTTAGGGACAATGAGCTAAATTTTATTTCTGACAAGAATCTTTCGTGGTTCATCACCTTCTAATTCCTTAAGGATCCATTTAACAACATGAGTTAAATTCCATGTTTGCTTAGATCGTTTATGCCTAAGCGACCTTGGGATTTATTAAGATAACACCAATCCCAATTGATAGAGTTTTTTTCCTCTTCCCTTTCCCATCAAATATAATAAAAATTTCTTGTTTTTATTTGAATTTCATTTACCTAACAACTATTACATAGCCAAATTAAAGAGTAATATAAACTATAGGAAGAAAAATCTTTTAGCATATCTAAATCATGCTTTCCAAGGAGATGAAATATCACTTCCAACCATCAAGATTTTTATCAATCTTACCCTTGGTCTACAACCACATATATTTTAAACAAGGATTTATTTTTATATTAAAATAGTTCAAAAATATACAATATAATATCAGATGTCTTATTTACATGTGTTTTGCATTGTTTACTTCTATGTCCTGTATAAAATATCCTTTTTACATGTATAACAAAATAGGTCGTAGGCTCGAGTCAACTGAGTGAGTATTACAATAAAACATCATATAAGAGGGATTGATACAAAATGCCTCATTGGCCACATAACAAGTAACAAAATGAGCCACCCTGTTCACTGCTATCCTATGTCTTGCTCCTCATATCTAGGAGGAAGCACATCTGAATCTTCAAGATTCAGCTTTTTCATGTACTGAGTCAAGACCTCAATCTCCTTAGGCTGCAACATATCCATAAGCTTTTTGAAGTAGTGAACAGACTGGATATCTTCCTTATAAATCTGTAAGGCACCCTCACGAATCAATGTCATAAATCTATCTTTAGATATCTCCATGACAACAGAAACATGTGACATGATAAAGAAATGTGTGAGTTTATTATTAAATTTAGTAAGCCTCCTCTTCTTGTTCTAAAAAACCTCTCCATTTCTTTCCTTCCACAAAAACCATAACACCTCACAAGACAGGATAGACCAGAATTGGTTCATCTTAAAATCAAAAGACTCTACAAAGCTAGCAAGGACCTCACTCCAAGAAAGACCAGGCCTCTGATTCTAAGAAAAATGGACCACACACCCCGAGCATATTCACATTCAAAAAAAAAAATTCTCAAAGGACTCCTGCATATCACACACAACACACTTAATAGACATGAGACCCTCAACAAATAAAAAGGAGCCAACAACAAGTTTTCTTAATAAAAGGAGCCATCTAAAACAAGACTTTTTTAGGTTCAATGAGAGAGTGCCAAAAGAAGTCAAAAACAAATTGCCATCTGGACTTAGGCCATTCACAACCCCAACCTTGATTAACTCTAGAGAAGATTGAGTAGTCCTCTTTAGCATAGATAAATCTTCTTAGTAGAGATTTCCAAGAACGGAGAGCCATCCAACCACTTAAGCTATTTCAAAAAAGAATCAGTATCGGCCAGGATGTTACCAGGAAAAAAGCACCCTGTAGCCTTACCAATGAGAGAGTTTGTTTTCTTTTGAGAGGCCGGCATCTCATATTTAGATTTCATTTCTATCCAAGAGCCAAATCGGTTGTCAATCAATACATTACTAATCAGGGATATACCTTTCTCATTCTAGATCTTAGCAGAGCAACTTTGGGTCGAAGCAAGGGGTTTGTTATTCAGGTTCATCCCCCACCAGATAGATCTATCCACAATAGCATAAGCCAGAAAAATCCTATTGCATCCTTAGAGGGTAGCAACCTCCTTACCTATGACCATGCCTTCCACAAATATATGACTTGATTATGAGGTCCACCCCACTAGAAACCATACTTGGCAAACCAATCACGAGGGGTACATCCTTCCATCCAAGCATGAAAAATTTAGCACTGGATATTTTTTTACCTTTCCCAATATAAAGTAAATTTATCTTTCGAATGATATTATCCAAGTTGTTTTCTTCAAGTTCCACAAATAGGGTAGTGTTGTCAAAAAAATGAATGTTTAAGGAACCTTTATTGTCAAGGAAGGAAAGACCCTTTATCCTAGGGGTCAAGTAGGATTCCCTCATGAGCTAGTGGATGGCTTCAGAGGAAATTACACAAATGGTAGGGTGAGGGGAAAAATATACCTAATTGATCTCTCCAAAGTTAAGACATATCAAAGGAAACCATCATCCTGAATTCGTGTAACTGTATCCTTTAACAAAGTGTTAACCATATTAAAAAATTAGATAGGGAGTCCAAATGCCTCAAGGGTAATCTTTGAAAGATATCATTCCATTTTATCATAGGCCTTCTCACATTCTATGAAAAATATAGTAGACTTTTGTTTAGAGTACCTTTTCGACTCCATAGCCTGTCAAGTGGTTTGGAGGTTTGCCAAAGCGTATTTGCCACTAGTATTATTTTAGTGCCTTATCTTCATCCTAGGAAGTAACTTAATGATCCACCTATTACTTTTACTACGCAAGGATCCTTTATTAAGGGCATCCTTATGCACTTTAAATACACCTTCACTTACCCAGTTGATGTGTTTCTTGTCAAACTCTATAGGTATTCCATATACTTGTGGAGATTTATCACTGTTTAGGACATTGAAAACTTTTGTAATATCCCCTTGGGATATATCTCTAATTAAGTTAACACAATCCTCCTTAGAGATCCTTTTTGGAATGATTTTCTTGAGGTATGTCTACTATTCTGGCTTAAACTATTCTCCCCCTTAGAGGTAAAAAGTTTTTATAATTAACAAAGAATACCAATTTGATATCCTTCATATTATTAACAAGTTTATAACAATATGAAATTTTATCTATTTTCTCTTTGATATCTTTGTCTTTAATGCACCTAAATAAAAAAATGGAATCTTTGTCACCATCACTTAACCAATTCAGGTTAGGCCTAACTTTAAGACCCTAAATCCTATTGGCCTGTGAATTCCTTGGTGAGTCTTTAGAAATGCCAAGCTCCTCACACAAGCTCTCTATCACAATTATTTTTTTCTTAGCATATTTGACCTCTTACATTTAGTTATATTAATAATTATAAATTAAATTGGACGTGAATATTAAAGTGGTCCCTAAATAAAAATTAAAAATCCTTTCTATATCACAAATGGATTCAACTTTTGTCCTAGTCCCTAAATAAAAATTAAATATCCTTCCTATATCACAAATAGGCTTTTTTAGTATGGTATTTGATAATAAGAAATATGGAAATACAATCCTAACATATATGTGACCATGGGGTGAAAGTATGTTGATTTTAAAATCTTGGCATCCAAATCTATCTACTAAAACATTTATAGTAACACCTATCTATGTTCACCTTCCAAAGCTTCATCTTCATTATTGGTTCGAAACATTATTTTCAACTATTGGAAATACAATTGGAAGCTTTGTATCTATAGATGATAATTCTAGATATTTCATCCATACTACTTTTGAAAGGATTTTGGTAGAATTGGAAATCTCTAAATATCTTCTAGTAGAAATGTAAATGGCCCATGATAGACACAACTTTTGAACCTTGAAGGTTTATCTTTCAGGTGCAGAAGATGCTTTAGGATTGGGCATAGTGCAACATATTGTTCCTGTAGTTCCCCTCCACGATTCATACTCTATAATGGTTATGATAGATACTGGTAGACTCTTTTCATGCTTTTCTCTTTCACATTTTGAGATACTTCTTCATATCAGTAGATACATTATATTATTTATTATGATTATTCTATATTTAGGGCTAATTGATGATGTTAGGGTTTAATAATTGATGGACCTTGTGATTATACATTTCTTAGGTGATATGGTTTATATTTATTACTTATGGTATTATATCTAGTCTCATTGGATATGAATGATGGTTGTATCATTTGATTATGTTATCTATGTTTATGATGTTTTACTATCTTGAAGTGTGTAAGGGATGATATCACATCAGTTATCATGAGAAGGATGTGAAGTTCAAATTCCCCTTCATCTGACCGTGATGACACACACACACATACTGTTTGTGTGTGTGTGTGACATCACTCATCATAGGAAGGATAAGATGTTATAATTCCCCTTCACCTGACTACATGATGATGATTATGTATATATATGCACATGTTTTGTCTAATGTTGATGTTGTGCAAGAGTGCAGGTACTAGACACTGACTCAACTTGTCTCCACAGGTTTGATCATCCTCCTTTCCTAATGGTAGTTGATCAAAGGTGACACTAAGGCCTACCACATCTAACCCTAGTCTGTGTTTTTAGTTTTGTTCTATTTATCTTGATTTCATTATCTCTGACCTAATCCTTTCTTAGGATGTGTGGTCTTGTGGATGGTTATGTGAGTAGTTGTGCTTTATCCTTTTTTATTTTATTTTATTTATTTAAGCTTTATTATGGGATAAGGTTAAATATTATTAATATTCATTTATCATATAAAATAAATGTTTATTATATAAGACAAGGTGTAATTATAATAATATCCTTTGTATTATATATGTGTTTGGTTAAGTGGTATGGAATAATCTATATATATTTTTATTTCCTATTTTCCATCCTATTTTATAGGAGGAAGTTATATGGTGAATTATTATATTTGTTGCTAGCATTAAATATTTATAAGCATAAATAAACCTAAATGAGATATTATGTTTATTGTAATGTAAGCTTGGATGATGTAATTTAATTTTTGGTTTGATTGGTTGAGAGAAATTGATTGTTTCTCGTACAAATGCCAACTCGCATTTTGGGAATGGTATTTTTCCAATAAATGAAAGGGTTTTGGTATGGATTGTTTCTAGAAAAATTCTTGATTTTGCCATAAGATTGTGAGATGCATTGGGAGTTCTTTTGGGTTGGGTTTGAAGGAAATTTGGAGAGGGATTTTGTGAGGATTTTGAAGACTTTTTGACTTTCTTTTGTTGGAGATTTGTTACTATTGATTTTGTGTTGGAAATATTGCTTGATTGGTTGGAGTTGTTGCTCTTGTGGAGTCTGTATGTGTAGAGATTGTTCTTCATTCTTTCTCTATTTCTCTATCCATTCACTTTAATTTCCAGGTTGGATTCTTATGCCATTTGATTTTATGAATTGAAACAAGTATTGGATTTGAAAAGATTATTTTCTCTATGTATTTTATGTCATCATTGCATTCAAGAAAGATATTGCATTTGTTGTTATTTGTTTAATTGGCTATTGAAGTAGGTGATCTATATACTATATTATTCTGGACAATTTTTAGATTTTTACTTCTTGGAATTTTGTTTTTCATCTTGAGGTTGATCAGTAATTATTTATGAGAAGGGGACTCACCCTTGTCAAATGGTTCTAAGTCAAAATTTGAATTTTTGATTGTCTAGATGTTAGTATTTGGGCCCAAAGTCAACCTAGGGTCCCAATCCCAATTTATGTTGTAAAAGCGCTAGAACAAAGTGGAAATGTGCTAAAATATTTTTCAAAAGTGCTAAAAGATGTTGCAAAAGTGCAGTTTTAGCTTTGAATGCACAGAAACCTTGATTTGACCCTTGGACCAGTTTTTAGGGACTCGTGTTAGTCTTGGTTAGTCCAGAGGCTAGTTCTTGGGTTTTTGAATTTCCATAGGCTATATGATTTCTTTGAGATAGATTCATGTATCTCCTTTTAGTTTCATGTGTTCATTCATTATGGTTCATGGATTTTGCATTTGTGATGATGCCTCGAGAGAGATTAGATAAAGAAATGATATGTTGATCAGAAAGTAAATTATGGTTTAGATTTTGATATAAAACCAATTTGATTTGGAGTAGGTCTCCATTTATGTTAATTATGTAATAAGAACACTCTCTTGAGAGGAAGATGTATTATAAATATAATATAATATAATAATGTTAACTATGTGATTGTTTTTATGAGTTCAAATAATATGGTGTTCGTATTGTCTATTCTCTATGTATGATAATATTATTAGTGAGTAAATAGTTAGTTGTAATGCATTAAATGATATTCCATGACTGTTTCATTTATTTAAGTGTAGTTGTTATGGTTATATGGTAATATGGAAAGTAATCTTAGGAACATTTGGATTTTGGGATTTAAAATGAACCTAGTTCCTAGGAGTAATCATGTTGCTTAGTTCTTATATGATAATATTTCTATGTAAAGATTCATTTATTTATGTTAAGGCACTATGTTATGTAATGGTTAGATTAGATTTTATTCTTACGCTTTAGTAAGTGATAGTGTTGTCTTGTAGTGATGTTAGGGAACCTTACAGGACATAGGTGTTATTGTTTCAAGTTTGTGCTTAGATGAGTTGTTCTCTTGTTTAATTTCATGTTATTCTTTACTATAGTTTAATGTGTTAATTTATCTCTTAAAAACAATGTTTTTAACCTTGAGGTCAATTTGTTGGATGTGTTGTTATTTTGGCTTCCTTAGAGGGGTGTTACAATCCTAATGTCAAAATTCAACCAAAACAAGAGACTTCTTGGTGAAAGGATGTGTCATCCAACCACTATTATGCAGCATAGTCCTCCAAGAATAGCAATTCTTCTCCAATAGATGATGTGCTAGTATGAATATTGAGGGGAAGATGGAGATTATCTAGGGAACAAGGCTAATTAGAATCCACCTTAGCTAAAATATTGTAGTGATCACACTAAAGGTTTTGATGATACCCTTGAAAGGCCTTCTCCTATGATT
>NC_081405.1:597716673-597745673 GCF_030272615.1 Cryptomeria japonica | reverse complement strand
AAATCCCGTAGAAGTCCGGACATTGAAGAGCAGCATGGACATTATCTTCTTTCTCAGTGAGAGTGAGAAAGGAGTCATCTGCAAAATGGCCATTGATAGGTTGAGAAGGTGGCTCAAGGAGGGAGATTCCACGAACATGCCCAATAGAGATAGTGTTAGCAAGTACCCAAAACCCTCTGTCGCAAGAACATACAGAGAAGGAGCCAGAGGACAGCCCTAGCAAATGGATCTGAAAAGACCAAAAGCCTCATATTGACAACCATTGATGGTGATGCAGGCTGAGGCATCTCCGAATAACATCTAGACAGACTGAATGAATTTGGGGCCAAAGCCAAGAGCTTCGAGCATAGCCAAAATAAATGGCCACTCAATGCGATCTTACACTTTAGTGAAGTCAATCTTAAGGAAGATTTCCCACTATTTGGAGCATCGGGCCCAATCCATCCCTTCCCAAATAACAATAATATTATTCAAAATAAACCTGGACTTGATAAATACAGTTTGCTCTGAATGAACAATCAAGGGCAGGAGATGATGAATCTTGAGAGCCAAGGCTTTGGCAATGATCTTATACAAGACATTGAGCAAGGTAATATGTCTCCAATTGCAAATGTCCTCTAGATATCTAGCCTTGGGGATAAATTTGATGTTACCTTGGTTAAGCATCTTTCCCAGGGACTAGGAGTGAAAATCTTCAAGGTAAACCTTATGTAGGCCAGGACCAACACAAGGCCAAAGGGCTTTGTAGAACTCGCAAGGGAAACCATCACACCCAGGGGCTTTATCATCCACAATAGCAAAAATGGCTTCCTTGAGATCATCAATGGTTAGTAAGAGATTACAAAAGGTCTACTGAGACTCGAAAAGATTTTTGGGAACAACAGCTAAGCAATCTTACAAAGCTTGGGCTCTGGTTAGAGAGTTTCCCTATGTTGTGAACACCTTCTCATAATGACAGACAAAGGCTTGCTGAATATCAGGCATCTCAGTGAGAACAACATGCCCTTCTTTGATTTTCTTAATCCCTACAAAGGTATGACGAGCACACAAAGCTAGGAAAAATTATTTGGAGGAACTGTCACCCACCTTGAACCAATGTAACCTGGGTTTTATTTGAGCTCCTTTAGTAGAGTAGTTATCTACAACTTGTTTCTGATGACAGAGTTGGGCTAATCGAAGTTGTAGGTTCGAATCAAAAGGATTTGAGGCTAGAGCTTCTCTGGCAACACAAAGATCTTTGGTGATTGCGTCATATGAGCACCTGCAGTACATGACAAGCTATCTACCATAAATACGCAGAAACCTCGCAGAAAGGGTAATGGTTGATGGCATGATGAAATAATAAGTATCTGATAGAATACTGAGACGAGGGGTGAATCAGTATACTGAAAAACTGATACAATGTTCCCAACCTCAAATTCAATCACACAAAGTAAACTTATCACAGTTAAGATCAATATTCATAAGAATACTTGACATCAACCAGTTTGACTGTTATGACAACTTAACACTAAACAACTTCAATCTTTGTCAACATCAACAATGCTTAATCATATCTCAACATATTGATCTCTCAATTCTTCTAGTTATCATGCCTTATCACAAGTTAATCAAATCAACAAATAAGATCATAACCACAAAAACATTCACCACTTGAGACAAATGTTTATACGTGGAAAACCCAAATAGATAAAAACCACGGTGAGATGAGACTCACAAGGATAGCTATCTGAACTCTTTTGAAGTTCACCCTATTAGGAGCCAAGCTTATTAAAGCTTTACAATAAGTCATGTTAAGAACTAATTCTAGTTAGGAATCACCCAGTTAAGGGATTTATAAATATGCCTTGATAAAAAGAACAATACCTTGTTAGGAGTAACCTCGTTGGAAGATTTAAGAATCCAAGCTAATGGACTACCTTGTTAGAGGATTTGATCAGTAACCAAGCTTGTTAGAGCTTACCCGGTTAAGGGATTTCACTTCTGCTATAATTGTTAGAAAACAACCGGTTTTCTTGATCTATCTGAATAGCACTACATTTGCTTGATCAGATCCTTTTAAGCTTCACTCTGCCTTTACTCAAAGTGCAGATCCATTCATCAGTTAGGCAATTACACATTCAATAGGTTTCTGCCAATCATGCCAACAACTTTTACAAACAACTTCAGCGACCTTAAATACAAATCAATTAGGTCGGTAACACAACAAAAACCTAATTCTCATCATCAAGATTACAAAGAAGTCGGTACAATCTTGACCGTTAAAAATCATAATAATGTCTTCACATTCTTCAAGAAAATTCCAACCGCTTCATCAGAGTTTGTAACTCATCACATGCTATGCATTAGATGTATCCACTTTTCTCCTTCCCAAGACATCAAACAAATGCACCAAAACAATCTGAACTTATCCTCATACAATGATCACACGTGTCTCCATCATTACCGCTCATCAGATAATAAACCAACAAACTTGATCGGTTAGGGTTTAACAAAAATAATAGGTAGGGTTTACTGATTATATTTCATAGAAAGGTTTTACCCTTTACACCAGTTTATCGGTTCAACTCACAAACTTAACATACTGGTTTACAACATCTTCCACAAAGCTCTTCCTACCGATTACTAGCCAATATAAAAAACAACAATATCAATAATAACATATATACTATTACCAGTTCAATTGACATCAATGACAACATATCATTAATGCAATCTATATGCAAAATGCCAACAAACTAAAAATGCCAAAAATCTCCCCCTTTGGCATTGATGGCAATACAAATATCAACGCCTCTGATTGCTGTTGAGATTGGTGAATAGGAATGATGGTTTACATTACCAAGTATTCACCTTGCTCTATCTGTCCTCAGCCTGTCGTTGGTTTCCCTAATCCGACACATAATTCTTCTCCTCAATCACATAATTCTTCTCCCCCTTTGACACAATGCCAAAGTGAAAGTAAAAACATGTAATTCTTCTCTCACCGTGCATCAACAACATACTGCAACTTGATGCTCCCCTTGTGGAATATATCCACTTCTTCATCAATCCATGTAAGATTCTTCATCAAGAGTGACAACCCCCAATTGACTTCTAAGATACTCAAAAGTGATCTTAGGCAGAGGTTTGGTAAAGATATATGCAAGCTACTCCTTGGTAGAAACATGCTCCAAGATAACATCTTTACTTTGAACTTTTTTCCTCAAGAAGTGATACTTCAATTCAATGTGCTTAGTCCTTGCATGCAAAACAAGATTTTTAGAGATGTTTATTGCACTTGTATTATCACACAAAATCTTTATAGGTTCTTAGATTTTCATCTTAAAACCTTCCAAAATGTACCTTATCCAAATAGCTTGTGTGCAATTCATGTAAGCTGCTACATACTCGGATTCAGCAGTAGATTGTGAAGTACAACTCTGTTTTTTACTACTCCATGAAACTAGCCTTCCTCCTAGAAAGAATTATCCACTGGTAGTACTCTTTCGGTCATCAATATTTCCTGCCCAATCAACATCTGTGTATGCCTTCAAATAAAAAATTCCACCATATGGATACCATAACCCATAGTCAATAGTACCTTTCAGATATCTAAAAATTCTCTTGGTTGCCATCAAATGTGTTTCCTTTGGATTCTTCTGAAATATAGCAACTATACCAACTGCATGGGCAATATCTAGTTGACTGTGAACAACATAGTGTAATTTTCCAATCATTGACATGTATTCCTTTTTATATATAGACTTAGATGCATCTTCCTTGGACAACTTACAACCTGTAACCATTGGGGTTCCAACTAGTTTACAGTCACTTATACCAAAAGTCTTCAAAACCTCTTTCACATACTTAGATTGAGTAATGCAAATACCATTCTTCATTTGCTGTATCTGCAAGCCTATGAAATTTTTTATTTCCCCTACTAATGACATCTCAAATTCATTCTTCATTTCATCTACAAAAATATCACTCATGTCATCATTACCTCCAAATATAATGTCATCAACAGATACTTCAGTGACCAGTATTTCATCTCTTTAAGACTTGAGATAAATGTTGTTGTCATCACTAGTTCTAGTAAAGCCTATCTTCATTAGATGTGTATGAAGTCATTCATACCATGCTCTAGATGCTTGTTTTAATCCATACAAAGCTTTATGCAATCTACATACCATGTCTTCCTTATCTGTCAATGCATAACCATCAGGATGCTCTATATAAACCTCTTCTTCCAATATCCCATTCAAAAATGTAGACTTAACATCTATCTGGTATACCTTGAACTTCTTATGTATTGCAAATGCAAGTAATGTTCTAACACCTTCCAGTCTTGCTATTGGTGCAAAAGTTTCTCCATAATCTTCTCCTTCTTCTTACACATAACCTTTGTAGACTAATCTTGCCTTGTTGTGAACTACACCACCATCTTCATTTAACTTGTTTCTGAACACCCATTTAGTACCTATAACATTCTTGTTTACCGGTCGGGATACCAAGATCCAAGTGTTGTTCTTCTCGATTTGATCCAATTCCTCCTCCATAGCTTTAACCCAATGATCATCACCAAATGCCTCCTTAGCACTTCTAGGTTCAAAGGTGGAGATCATGCAAGGGTTCTCTCTTATTCTCCTTTTAGTTAGTACTCCAACATCCTTATCCCCAGTAATTTGTTCAAGACTGTGATTCAGTCTCACATACCTAGGAATAACATGATCATTCTCTTCAGGTTCAACTTCTTCATTATCATCTTCTTCTGAATTTATTTGTTCTGGTTGAACAAGTACATCAAGATTTGCTTTACCAGTTTCTGATTTAACAGTTTCGGATTCCAAAAGCAAAATGCAAGGATCTTCATCCTTTTTGTCTATAGTAGTTCCTTTTGAGACTTCAAGACATTCATCTACACGAACATCAACACTCTCAACAATTATCTGTGTCGGGTTGTTGAAGCATTTATAGGCCTTACACTTGGTAGAATAGCCAAGAAATATGCCTTCATCACTCCTAGCTTCAAACTTGCTTATGTAATCACCTCTTTTAATAAAATATTTGCTTCCAAATATCTTAAAATAGCTAACATCAGGTGGTCTCCCATACTAGTATTCATAAGGTGTCTTATCCTTACCTCTTTTCACTAGAACTCGATTCATTGTGTAGACAATTGTACTTATAGCTTCTTTCCAAAATGTTTTTGCTACACCTCCTTGTATAAACATTGTCCTAGCAGCTTCAACCACTGACTGGTTGTTTCTCTCTGCTATACCATTCTACTATGGTGTCCTTGGTGCAGAAAGCTACCGCTTGATACCATTCTCATCACAATACTTAGTGAATTCCTCAGAAGTAGATTCACCACCTTGATCTGTTTCTCATATATTTAATCTTTTTGCCACTCTCTTTCTCAGCTAAGGCATCGAATGCCTTGAATTTACCAAAAGCTTCATTCTTATCCTTCAAGAATGTGACCCACATCATCCTTGAACAATCATCAGTGAAGATCATGAAATATCTGTCACCTTGAATACTTCTTGTTCTTATTGGTCCACATAGATCTGTATGAACCAAATCTAACAAGTGCTCTGTTGAGAAGGACTTTCTCTCGAAAGTTGAAGAAGTCATCTTTCGTAACTGACATTCTTTACAAAGAGCATTAACCGGTTTGTCTAGTTGAGGCAGACCTCTTACTGTCTTAGACTTGCTTACTTTAACAATATTGTTAGAATTTATATGACAAAATCTCCTATGCCAAAGCTAGCTATCATCTATCTTTGCAATCAAACAGTTGTTAACTTTAGGATTAAGATGAAATAGATTACCCCTAGTCTATTTCCTGGTTGCAATCAATTCACCTTTGTTGTCAAATATTTTGCACATACCATTTCTAAACTCCAGTGGGTATCCTCTGTCATTAAGTTGTGCCACACTCAGAAGATTGCACTTTAGGCCTTCAACCCAATAGACATCGTCGAAACCACTATTCCCATTAAGAGGAATAACTCCCTTACCTTTAACCATACATGGTGAGTCATTGCCAAATCTGACAACATTGCCATCAAATTCCTTTAGGGAAAGAAATTTGCTCCGACCACCAGTCATGTGATGTGAACAACCAATATCAATGATCCAATCATCAGAGTTATCCATCCTAGATACTAGTGCCTTCTGATCTAATATTTCTTCCTTAATAGCTACAAACACAATATCTTCACTAACATCATCATCAGATTCTTCATCAGTAATACCACTACAATAGCTACAAGAAAATCTATCTTGCCTTTACCCTTATACTTCTTAAATTTGTCTCTCTTGTATTCATTTTCACCATTAGGGCAATTAGCTGCTATATGACCAATCTTGTTCAATGCAAAACATTTTAAAGGTAGCTTACCTCTATATTTACCAATGCCTCTAGGCAATTTTTTTTCCAACAATGCTTCAAGTTCCACTAAGTTGTCTTCATCATCAGCATCTCTGCTAGATCTAGATTAGTAACCGTGACTAGTATCTCTACTTTTTCTCACAGATGGGTTAGAGACAGAAGCTCTGAAAGTAGATTCTAATTTCTGTACACTACCATCATAGCCATTTAGTTCAAAAGCAGTAAGTTTGCCAATAATAGAGTCAAGAGAAACCTTAGTTTTGTCAATGGACTTTAGCTCCTGAATAGCTGCAACTCATATAGCATAGACCAGTAGCATGGTTCTTAGTACCTTATTGATCACTGTGGCATCTTCCACTTTCCCTCCCGCACTCTTTATTTCACCAACTATCTCTTTTATCCTTTGACCATACTATTGGATATTCTCACCTTTAGACATTCTCATGTCATCAAACTTTCCTCTTAGACTCTCCTCTTTAGCAATCTTAACATGTTAATCACCACTATAAATATTTTCAAGTTTTTTCCATACTTCATATCGGTTTCAAGACCATGAACATCTGCATATTCAACATCAGACAAGGAACTGATAATAGCCTCTAATGCTTGATGATTTTCTTGTTGTTCTTTCTGTTGATCATCAGTCAGGGTTCCAATAGGTGTAATATACTTAGTTGCTATATGATCCCAATTCAGACTACCAAGACTCTTAATGTAAATCTTCATTCTGTCGCTCCATACTCTATAGTTATCTTTGTTGAACTTCGGACCTTCTTTCTTCATCATGATCTACAAGATCTTTTCCTCAAGCTATTAGGCTTTTAGATTAAAGAGGACCTAAGACACTTTGATACCAATTGATGGTATGATGAAAGAATAAGTATGTAGTAGAATACTAAGGGGGGGAGGGGTGAATCAGTATATTGCAAAACTGATACAAAGTTCCTAAACTCAAATTCAATCACACAAAGTAAAATTAACATAGTTAAGATCTATATTCATAAGAATACTTGACATCAACCAGTTTGACTGTTATGACAAGTTAGTAGTAAACAACTTCAATCTTTGTCAACATCAACAATGCTTAATCATATCTCAACATATTCATCTCTCAATGCTTCTAGTTATCATGCCTTATCAGAAGTTAATCAAATCAACAAATAAGATCATAACCACAAAAACATTCACCACTTGACACAAATGTTTATACGTGGAAAACCCAAATAGGTAAAAACTACGGTGAGATGAGACTCTCAAGGATATCTATCTGAACTCTTTTGAAGCCCGCCCTGTTAGGAGCCAAGCCTATTAAAGATTTACAATAAGTCTTGTTAAGAACTAATTCCGGTTAGGAATCACCTGGTTAAGGGATTTATAAATATGCCTTGATAAAAAGTGCAATACGCTATTAGGAGTAACCTCGCTAGAGGATTTAAGAATCCAAGCTAATGAACCACCTTGTTAGAGGATTTAATAAGTAACCAAGCTTGTTAGGGCTTACCCAGTTAAGGGATTTCACTTCTGTTGTAATTGTTAGAAAACAACAGGTTTTCTCAATCTATCTGAATCACACTACAATTGCTTGATCAAATCCTTTTAAGCTTAAATTTGTCTTTACTCAAAGTGCAGATCCATTCACCGGTTAGGCAACTACACACTCAATAGGTTTCTGCCAATCTTACCAACAACTTTTACAAACAACTTCATCGACCTTAAATACAAATCAATTAGGTCGGTAACACAACAAAAACCTAATTCTCATCATCGAGATTACAAACAAGTTGGTACAATCTTGACCATTAGAAATCATAACAATCTCTTCACATTCTTAAAGAAAATTCCAACCACTCCATGATCATCGCTTCATCGGACTTTGTAACTCATCACGCGCTATGCATTAGATGTAATCCAATTTTCTCCTTCTGAAGACATCAAACAAATGCACCAAAACAATCTGAACTTATCCTCATACAATGATCACACATGTCTCCATCATTACTGCTCATCAGATAATAAACCAGCAAACTTGATCGGTTAGGGTTTAACAAAAATAACAGGTAGGGTTTACCAATTATATTGCATAGAAAGGTTTAACCCTTTACACTGGTTTACCGGTTTAACTCACAAACTTAACATACTGATTTACAACATCTTCCACAAATCTCTTCCTATCGGTTACTAGCCAATATCAAAAACAACAATATCAATAATAACATAAATACCATTACTGTTTCAATTTTCATCAATGCCAACATATCATTAATGCAATCTATATGAAAAATGCCAAAAAACTAAAAATGCCAACAATGGCATCATTCCACCATGCAATCCAACCAGTGTGAAGATGAGGCCTTGGTTCCAAATTCCAAACCCTTTGAATGTGGGTCATCGTGGTCTAATGATGCAGGAGAGACGTGTTGAGGTAAAATTGCATCTTGGAAGGACGTGACCTAGCTGGTTGCCATTCAATGCTAAAATTTATGGGGAAGTGATCGAACAGTGTCATATCAATGAGAGGAGTGATGGGAAGATCTTGATCTTTAGAAAAGGAAAAAAAATATTGCGCAGTTATCATAGCACGATCAAGCCTTTTAAATATTTTGTCTGAGCCAGCTTTGAAATTAGACCAAGTGTGACAGACCCCACCTAGGTGGTGGCAGTTGGTGTTGGGATTGAAAAGACCCAACATTACACATATAGTACCAAGCTTCCCTCTCGCTAGTTGTTCATCAAAAAGGGAAAATTTCGTCCTTATCGGTCGCAACCTCAACCATATTGAAGTCACCACACATGACCCAAGTTGCAAGTGGCAGATTGTCAGCAATCTAGTGCCATAAGGGTGATCTGTTAACCACATCAATGGGAGCATAAAAATTAACAATCCCAATGGAATGATTATCAATTGATAGAAAAACCCATAGAACGCACTGCATGGGATCAAAACCATGAGAAATAACCACAAAAATCCAACAAGGTGAAATGAGAGTAGCAACTCCACCTCAACTAGCTTCATGGTGGGAAGCAAAAACAAGGCTATCTGGCCAAATAACACAGCAAGCAGTAGTAAGCATGAAACCAAAAATTTTAACTTCCTTAAGGAAAAGAACATCTAGGCCTAAAACACGTTGATGAACATCTCAAACAAAATATTTTCTGGTGAGGTTTGTGAGACCTCAAACATCCCATGAGATGTAATTCATGAAAAATATGGCATGTCATCCTCATCCCCAAGAGAGGAGAAGCTATTGTGCAAAAAGTATGAACTAAGACTAGGAAGAGAGTCCCCACCAAAAATAACTCGTCTTTTTTTTGAACCACCATCTGCAATCTTAGCACACCCAAAAGGGTTGCGAGAGCAACGCAAAGAGTGAGGAAAAGAAATCATAGATGTAGCCTGAGGGGTACGAACCTAAGGGGGTCAAGCAACACCCTCAGAAGAATCCTTCCCCTGTTGGCTAGGGTTTGAACCAAAGCAAACAATGTAGAGACCACCTGAGCAGATAATGTTTATGTAGGAGGTTCTGTCATTGGCTGAGAACTTGATCCCACGGGTGGATTTTGGGCCGAAGCCACAATTTTTTTTCCTTTGCGAACCAGAGTGATCCCTTCATCCATCTTAGCTCCCTCTACAAGTCGAGAGCTGGTCTCGTTAATAGGGGGTTTTATCTTCAGTATAACCAAGGGACAATCCTTGATTTTGTGTTCCGTCGACTGGCACCGATAGCAAGTGTTGGGAAGGTTCAAATAAGGCACCTTCTGGGTGAAGGTGTTTCCACCCACTTGAATATCAATAGTTTGTTTTTGGTCATGGGAAAGGTCTACCTCAATGCAGACCCTCTTTTGAGGGTGAGCATTAAAAAATGGTCTGGTTCAAGACAAATAACTTTGCCAATAGACTGAGCAATAGTTTGCATGAAAGGCCAACAAGGCAAAGGAGAACCAGGGAACTAAACCCAGACCGGGACTTGCAAAATTTTGTCATCTGGGATAGAAAAGTCTCGAGACCAACACTCGAAAACTAGAAGGGAAGACCAAACGGTCCATGGCCCATGATAGAGGATAGCCTCAACATGGGAAGGGTTCATAAATCGAAACAAAAAGAAGCCCTTGGTGAGGCTTTGGACACCATCAAGCCAGACTCCATGAACAGACTAGGATTTAGCGACCTAGTCACAAAGCATGCTTTCAGGAGGGATCCTACCCACAAAATATCCTATCAAAGTGCATTTTTCAAGCCACTCACAGGAATTATCAAAATATTTAATAGGAAGCACAACATCAGGTGAGGACTTACCTCGTGAAACAATTTTAGAACAAATTTGTGTGGGTGCTTGTTCTAAGGTGCCATGAGGGTTCATCGCAACAACTCCAATACTACCATCAATTGTTGAGCTAAAGTTGGTTGGAGCCATAATAAACTCCAAAGTCCCACAGTAAATGCGGTCTGAAAAAAGAAATACGCAACCTCAAACTCTAGCAGAGCTCATCCAACTCAACTGCATCAATATTCAAAAACACATTCAATTTCCACACATTTGTTTTGTTTATGAACTATTTACATAATAAGTAAGAATGTTTGATTGTAATCCACATTCCAATCAGACTCTTAATATCATCCTGCATGTGCCATTCAAATCTAGTGCATAGAAGATGTCATTTACAATAAGAATATGCCACCATATTAGAGTTTAAGCAAGTGTAATTTATATTCATGAGTAGTTCTTGACATAAATAATAATATAATAAATAAATAAATATTATTTGAAAATAATTATTAAATATTTTCTTAGAATATTTAGAATAGTAGAATCATATCAAATGTAAAAGAAGTGTCAAATTATGTTATTGCCAAAATAAAGGTAGGTGGGTCAAATAAAATATGTGACATGTATATAGAGCAATTATATATTTAAAAAATAAATATGAAATAAATCAATAATTCAATTGAAATAATTTGTAATCATTATAAAATGTTTGACCAATCTTATTGTTTTGAGGAATATTAAAAATGTTATTTTATTTTGCATAAATGTTCAAATCTCATGTAATAATTTCAAATTATTTAAAATGGTATGTAAAATAAGTATGAGTGGAGATCAAATTTGAAGATAAAATGTGAAAGGGGTAAGCCTTTTTGACAATACACTAAGTTTTTCTAATTGCATATTAAATTCACTATCAATGTCCCCCAGCATATGTCATTCAAATCTAATCTCTATCAATGCCCCTTTCTTCTACAGTGTAGAAAACTAGGTGGTGATGTTGATGGGATATGATAATTGGCAAGAAGTGACAAAAAAAAGCTTTTCTAGCCTCTATTTTGTTTGGAGGCTCCCCAAATTCTTATTAAACGGTTGGCGAACCATGTGAAATGGTTAGAATTTTATGCTAGTAATGAGTGTTTTTACACTAAAAATAAAATTCCACATGATAACAAGTCCGAATAGCTTAAATAACACACACACTAAGCTTACACTTCTAGGTTTGACAATGTTAAACACTTAGAGTTGATTGACATTCCCCAGGCTTAATATGTTACTTAGTGTGTGTGGTTTAAGGTTTGCCTAAGAAGTCTTACAAAACTTCAAAAAGGGAAACTTTCCTATCACCCAACATGCAATTATCATAAATATAGCCTACTTAAAGCAATGAATGTTCTATCACAGCAAAAGGAGTAAAATTGAGGGTTTTCCTATGGATAATTATCGCCTTGTGTGGATGACAATTATAACTCTAAGTTGTTTCATGGGCATATCTTCAAAAATATCTTCTACTATCCACACACATAATAGTTGTTTTCAAATTATTTATGTAATAATTTTTTTATATTCAATCTTGAATATGGTGATAGGAATTGAAGTAATTCAATCTTAGTTCAATAAGATTTTAAAGGTGCTCATCAACTCCATCCAATCTATAAGCTAATAGTTGAAGGAAAATGATTTTGTCATGTCTACAAGAAATAACTTTGGGTGCCACACATCAAGTTGCAAGAAAGTTAAGGGATAACAACATTGTCAAGGAATCAAAGTCATGAAAACTTTGGATAGTATGTATAAGACTATGGAAAGTAATATTAAACATATGAAACCATTGTTGTCCCTAAGAAACCTACAAGGGGCTTCAATAGATTTGTATCTTTATTTGAACAGTTTGTTGAATTATAAAATGGTTCAATAAAGTTGAAGAGGTAGAAAGGGTATACAATGAAATGTGCAAAGTAAGGGCTTAACTATCCCTAACCTCAGTAAGCCTACCCACTTATGATATTTTTATTCATTCATATAGGATTACTTGGAGTAATGACAAATATAGAGGATCATTATCAAGAAACTATTATGAAGAATGTCAAATGTCTAGAGAGGTGGTAAAAGACTATAATCAATATTGTCAATTCTATCAACACATTTCTACATAGGTTACATCTTTAACGCACAATCACCAACTCGAGGATACCTATGGATACAATACCTTCTACATTTTTTTAGGACCACTCAAGATTAAATAATTAAAAGTAATTAATATATGCAAGTTTCTTTAAATCCCTTTAAGACACATGAAAGCACAAATATATCTATTAAAATCGTTGGGATAGAAATGTATCAAAGGGTATTGTAACTATCAAATCATTCTTCAGAATAATAGATAGTCAATTCAGGAGATATAGTGGCTTCATCAAAGTGTAAAGATAAGAGGAGTATTTGAAAATGATATGTAGTTGTATGCGGGAAAAGCGGGTCGATAGAACTCAATATGTGAAAAATGGAGCTCTATGGGGCCTTGCTCACACACACACAAGACTTCTTGGTGCAAGCTATGGAGTAATGAAGTATCACTCAGCTTCCCAAGGTTGGTCCCATGGTTCTCTATCTTACACGGTCCCTCAAACCAATGTCTTTGCTCTCAGAACACTGAGAAAAATGGTTTAGAGATGGCAAATGCAAGAACGAGGGATGCTTTTGTTGGTTTTAAGATGAGATGCATCCTAAGCTATGCATGATTCTAGAAATACAATAAACTAACTATAAGATGACAAGGTTAGTAAACAAACTATCCTAGCATATTATATTAGTTCAATGATTTAAGCTAATGATAATAGAAAGTATTCTAAACATGCATATTTAGACTAATTCCTAGTTAAAAGAGAGGCTAAAATGATGAGCATAAAAATGATATGAAAGCTTGAATGTATTTGAGCATAAGTATGATACTACAAATTTGGATTGACCCCTTTTCTGAATGGAGGAATGAGAGCTCTATTTATAGCAAAAATAGGGCAATGGATGGTCAGGATTGAAAGAGTTGATCATGGGTTGAGTTTCAAAGTTGGGGATCCATGTTTGGAATTTGCACCAATGAAATGGTGACAAGTGTCAACATAAGACTGGTTGAGAAAAGGGGTTGGAGATATTAAATGCCTGAGAAGACCTCATGGTTATCTAGAGATAAGGGTTAAGCTTAAGTTAGGCTTATCCATTAGATTAAGAGTTAATCCAAGGATAAACTCTTGTGCAAATGATTAAGAGATAATCATGGTCAAAGCATTAAAGGCTTGATGAGACCCTTGGGTTGGATGAAGGTTAAGTTAGGCAAAAAGTTTCTAACCATGTAAGAGGGTTGAATTAACCATTAATGGTTTGGGAGACTTTGGGGATATTAAGTGGTTGAAGATTTGAAGCCTTTAATGGTTATCAAAGACTTTAAGGTTTTGAGAAGTGACCTCCCCTTGCTTAGGGATGTGACAAAGTTTAGAAGATGGGTTAGGCTAATTAGAAATGATTAGAAGAGTCTAGAAGAAATTAGGAAGGGGTTTAGGAAGGCAAGTGGGAGATGTAGGAAAATGCAAGTGGATGGAGGGATAATAGGATTTAATTGAAATAAAGTTAATTTAATTCAATTTGGTTGCAATTTGGGGAAATTAAATAAATTAGATTTATTCAATTTAGGATAACTATTTAATTAAATTTGAATTTAATTAAAAGTGGATAGGGGGGATTTAATTGAATAAAATGATTTATTCATTAAATGGTAAAAAGAAGTCTAGTGAATTTAATTTAAATAAATTGAGCAATTTACTTAATTAAATAGAAGAATGTGGGTAATTTACTTAAATTGGATTTAATTAAATAGAGAAATGAATATAAAATATTCATTTAGGAATATGGTCATTTTTATATGTCTACATTTTGCCCCTCTTTGAAGTGACGTGTGTGCACATGTTATTTCAAAGAAAATGATGTGTTATCATGATTTATAATCAAATGCAATTTTTGTGTCACTCTTATGATCTGCAAGTCATGGCCCAGATTTGATTTGATGTGTGATGCCCCCTCGGGAGATGAATCAATATTTTGAAAATTTTGATTTGATTTGGCGATTTGTGTTTGGTGTGTATGATTTTGTCTATGTGAAATGTTTGAATTGATTCATCTCTTGATCATTTACAAATTTTAGGGTATAAGGGAGACCGCGACCACATTACATGTCCAGTTGGCTAACCCTAATTTCATTTTCCCTCCTATAAGAGGGGAAAAGTGGTTTAATTTGATTCATTTGTTCATTGTTGACTTTGGAGAAAGAGAATTTGGTCTGAAGATAAAATGCCTATCCTGTATTCCAGGCACCGTTTTGAGCACGTTTGGAGGTACCAGAGACCTGCAGTGTATGGACCACCAGTAAGTCAACACTTTTGACCCTCTTTGGATTTTTGATTTGGCCATTTTTGGTTTTTTATTTTATTTTTGAAATTCGGTTTTAGCATTTTAGCGCGTCAAAGTCATAGATTAGCGCATACGAAAATTTAGGTAGCGCATCAAGCTGATTTTTAGGGCTACGTCTAAAATAAAATAGGGTAGCGCATAGGAAATCTAGGTTAGTGCAGAGAGTGAAAATAGCGCATGCCAAATGTAGGGTAGTGCTTCAAGTCAGGAGGGTAGCGTGTAGGGTAGACTTAGCGCATGGGTAAGGGGTTTTAGCGCGTAGGGTAGACCTAGCGCATAGGGTCAAATAGGTAGCGCCAGCGAGGTATAGATTAGCATGTCGGTACGTTTTAGTGCATAGGGTAGGTTAGGTGGTGCATGGGGGGAAAAGATTAGCGCGTAGAGTTAGTCTAGCGCATAGGGTGAATAGATTAGCACGTAGGAAAAACAGCTTAGTGCATGGGTGGATTTTAGCGCAGCGAGAATCTGTTTTAGCGCATCTGGAAAAAAAATTTGCGAGATGAGCCAATTTGTGAAATTATGATGTCGTGCTATCATGATTTTTATGGATTTGTCCAATATGAGTGTCGATATAACTTGTTTTGATTTGCAATATTTCAAGTTATGTATAGATATCAATGTGTTGTGTTGATCAAAATATGATGTGTTTTTGCACTCTGTTTCAAGTTCAATGTGTGAAGCCTGATTTGTGTTACAAGCTAATATGGGTTGGAAACTTGAGTTGTTTTACAAGCTGATATGGGTGGGAAACTTGAGTTGTGTTACAAGTTTATGTGATTTTGGAGACTTGAATTGTGTTACAAGTTTTGATATGGTTTTTGATAACTTGAGTTGTGTTACAAGTTGATATGAAATGATAGGATTTTGAACTTGATGTAGATGAGCAAATTATTTCATGTTGTTGATGTGAGTTTGATTGGGATATCTTTGTTTTGATATGAAAACTGATATTGGATTTGTTTTGCTTGTTGACAGGAGCGCTTGGGTGTGGTTCAGTCGCGGGAGTGATTTTCGAGGCCATGGACATTGATACTGTGGTTGACTTAGGCTGACCTTGATATCATTGAGAGATGTGGTTTGACGTCCCTATTAGATATGCTTCGGTTCACTATAAATCGGGGGCTACTGACAACACTTGCAGAGAGGTGGCACAGCGACACGAACACCTTTCATTTTGCTACTAGAGAGATGACAGTCACACCAAAGGACTGTTACAGGATACTATGCATCCCCATAGTAGGTGCACTACTACCATATGAGTAGTTAGAGGAGGGTGGTACAGAGGCACTTCATTGCATTTTTCATGATGAGATAGTCTACGGATATGAGATCCCATGGCAGGAGTTCTTAGACCTGGATTATGCACCCCTTCCATCAGTACTGGTAGGGTTTATTGGTGGATTCCTTTGTCCTGATCGTAGGTCAAAGGGATTCTCTGTGGGATGGGGGCTGGTATTAGAGGAGATGGTGACACAGGGCCGTAGATTTTCATGGGGGTCGGCTATACTAGCCCATCTGTATAGGGGCTTGCATGAGGTGGTATACCTCGGTTACGGCAGTTTGTCAGCTGATGTGACACTATTACAGGTATGGTGCTAGGAGCACATTCCAGCAGCGAGGCCATTAGCAGACAGAGATAGGCCCATGGGATGCGCATATGCTTACAGATACAGGGGTCTAGTTGTCCAACGGAAGCTGGGCAAACTAGAGCATTGGAGGAGAGTACTGGATGATATCAATATGGTCACATGGCGACCATATACAGGATGTGAGGTGTGGGCGGAGGACAGGCTGGAGATGCCCTATGTGTTGATGACTACATACCTGATTAGGAGGACCCCATTTGTCATTGAGTTGTTTGTGGTGACCCGAGTTTTGAGATAGTTTACACGACAGTAGGGTATACCACAGGGAGCTTGCTTATATGCACGGCGGAGGCAAGATGTAGCCGATTGGGGCCCGACCATTGATAGCGCAGTGGTGGTGGAGGAGTTTGTTGGGTTGGCAGGGCAGATATGGGGTTATGCCCCAAAGATTTTGGATGCGAGCATGACCGATGAGCTCGCAAGATTGTTTGTAGCATAGGCGGTGGCGAGGATATCTGATCCTGAGGAGATGCGTCCAGCATTTGATGATGATGATGATGAGGAGGGAGAGGGAGATGAGGAGGGAGAGGGAGATGAGGAGGATGATGGAGATGATGGAGGAGAAGGACGAGGGAGAGGAGTCAGAGGGAGATGGGGAGATAGAGGGAGGAGAGGAGATAGAGGTGTGGAGAGAGCGGTTAGATAGGGGGTGATAGACAGGGGGAGAGGCGGATTAGCTATTGGAGCCGGTGGAGAGGGGAGGGTGGGGGAGGTGCTAGTTGCGGTGGGGGTATTGTTGAGACGATGCAACCAACACAGAGGATGAGGACGGATGTGCTCCCACCTCCAGCACTGAGGACAGGCAGAGTGGGAGGGGTTGCCCTTGCACAGGTACTACTATGGGTTCGGGTCCCTACCCATGTGGAGGATACTCAGATTCAGACCCTGCAAGTGATTGTTCAGCAGCTATAGGCATAGGTTGTGACATATCAGCGGCAGATTGCGTAGTTGACCACTAAGTGGGATACAAAGATAGAGTGGAGAGGGTGAGCGGAGGAGCTTGCAGCCAGTGTGCAGAGAGCAGCGGCGGGTGGTCCGATGAGAGACACCCTGAGAGAGCTATCATTGAGAGCTTAGGAGGTGGAGTATTACCGACGGCATTATGAGGCTGCGGTACCCAGGGATCATCGAGTGAGCTTCACACAGTCGAGATCTAGTCGATCTCGAGATACTAGGTCACGGTCTGAGAGCCAAGGTGTGACAGGGCCATCGAGACAGGACCCTCCTAGAGATCCAGGGGCGGGCACATCTAGAGCCAGACCATCTCTGTCAGGGGATAGCCATACTTGAGAGACGTGGTCTCTGTTGTATTTTTGATCATTGTATTCTTTCAACTGGACACAGTGATGATATATTTTGTACATTTTGATCATTTTTGAGATATATATATACGGCACCATTTTCTTTGATCATGTGGTGTGTTTATATGTATGCATGTTATGTGGGTTATTTCTTTACTTTATGATGATGCAATGCTTAAATATATGATATAATGTATGATGCAGGATGTATGCTTTTTAATATGTTTGTGAGATGTATCTTGAAAACGAGATGTATGATTTGATATGCTGTGTGATGTATCTTTAAAATGAGATGTATGATTTGATATGCTATGAGATGTATCTTGAAAATGAGATGTATGATAATGAGATGTAAAATGTAAAATGATATGCAACTAGGTGAAAATGATATGCAACTATGTTTAAAATGATATGCAACTTATTTGTAAAATGATATGCAACTATGTTTTCGGTAGCATCCTCATTCTGCATTTGCCATCCGATATAGCCATATTTTGTTTGCTTTCTTTGTAGGTATCATCATTGAGCATTTATTGATTTTTGGATATGTTGAAAATTTATACAAGCACAATGGTATAATTGAACCATAATGACCTAAGAAAAATTTACATGATGTTTTGATTTTGCAAGATAGCACAAGCGTCAAGGTATAATTAAACCAGGATGACCTGAGTGTGTATTGCGTAAACAAACAAGATTAAATCATTTGTATGCGTGAAGTGGAATCAGGCCTTCAGTGATATTCAATGTATCATGTCTCGAGGCAAGTATTCACATAGTACAATTGATCGGCTCCTAGATAGAAGACTAAGAAAATATTGGAAGTTCCCCATGATCTCTAGCTTTGAAGCATTTAGTGAGAAAAGGAAGAGAATCCAATAATTGAAAAAGTTCAAAATGCAAAACTAGTCAAGATTTTTATGCTATAATGCAACATTCAATACTTCAGAAAATCATCCATCCTTGGTATTTTTTTGTGAATTTTGTGTTTTGCTTTGCGATGAAGTGTAGGTTTGGTTGTTGGATGCCATGCTTCTGTGTTTTGCAAATAGTTTTGATGTCTTGAATGCTCACAATTTTTGACAATTTTAATGCCCCTAGCTTTGAGTGTACCTCTTGATGTGAATATGTATAGTGATTTCCAAGCCATGGTGGAATGTGGTAAGAGTATATATATGGATAACCCAGGATAGTGACTACGCTAAGTATGTCCTAAATGGATATGTGCTAAGTGTCGGGCGATGGCCGATAGTGTTTGTACGGATAAAATGGTATGGAGATAGATAGAGGAGCCATTCTTTCACAAGAGTGTCTATTTACCAAGTTTTCACCATTTGTTTTTATTGTACTTTATGTTTTTGCTTTTTCTGGATTTTTTTGATTTTTTTTTTTCTTTGTTTTGGCTTTTTCCATGCACTAGACTACTTAAGTGTAGTACTTTTTCAGATGGATTCTATTAGTTGGTTTGTTGAGCACATCTCCTTCTGAAGTTGTGAGCTGATAGGCACCTGATCCATAGACTGATATGATGACATAGGGGCCTAACCAGTTAGGTTCAAATTTCCCTTTTTTTCTTGACCTTGCTGATTTCTTGGATTTTCTTTGAGGACTAAGTCACCAACTTTGAAGTTGCGAGAGATGACCTTGTGATTGTAGCTCCTGCACATGCATTGTTGATATGCTTTGAGATGAGTGTAAGCATGCCAATGTCTTTCATCTAATAGTTTGAGTTCTTGCAGTCAGTTAACTCGATACTCTTTATCTGGGATTAAACCTTTCAAAGAGACTCTAAGAGATGGGATTTCTACTTCCAGGGGTAAAATGGCTTCTGATCCATATACCAATGAGTATGGTGTTGCTCCTATAGGTGTGCAGATGCTGGTTCTGTATGCCCAAAGTGCTGGATTGAGTTGGACGTGCCAATCTTTGCCGGCATCATTTACTATTTTCTTGAGGATTTTAAGTATTGTCTTGTTAGATGCTTTCGCTTGACCATTTCCCTGTGGGTAGTATGGCGTAGAGAACCTATGTTGGATTTTGAATTTTTCACATAGTTCTTATACATCTTGGTTTTCGAAAGGCCATCCATTATCTATGATTATTGAACTTGGAATACCATATCTGCAGATCAGATAATTTAGGATAAAAGAGGCAATTTCTGTTATAATAAACTTGTGCCCATTTGAAGATGAAGGATGAATTTTGCCAACTAAGTCTAGTCCCCACTGACAAAAGGGCCAGGATGTTGTAAATGGCTACAGTTCTTATATTGGTGCATGTATCAGATTGTCATGGATCTGACATTTAGGACATTTCTTGGTGAAGTGATATGAGTCTTTCTCCATTGTAGGCCAGTAGTATCCCATCCATAGAAGCTTTTTAGCAAGAGTAGTACCACTTGAATGTGTTCCACAAATACCTTCATGAAGCTCGTGTAAAGCAGAATCGAAATCATTATGATCAAGGCAACAAAGAAGAGTACCATCTAGACCTCGACGATACAAAGTATCAGGGGTAAGGGTGTAACGGGCAGCTTGCCAAATAAAGTTACATTTTTGGTTATGGGATTGGTCAATTGGGAAGATATTGTGCTTGAGGTAGTCGTATATTGGTCCATATAGCGAAGAATCTGAACTAGTCAAGGCATAGATAACCTGGGATTCAGAGTGGTCATAGGCTGGGGAGAACAATTTCTCTACCAGGAACTCGTAACGACTATGTTGCTCTAGAATTTGTAGTAATGAAACAATAGTAGCCATTGCATCGGCTGCTTTGTTGTTCAATCTTGGTATTTGCTCGAAGGTGATGTGCACAAAATACTATTTGAAGTCATCCACCATTTGCTTTTAGGGTAGTAGCTTGTCATCCTTTGTCTAATAGTTGTTGTTGATTTGATGGACGACTAGTTGTGAGTCTCCATAGACCTTTAACTCTATGATTTTCCATTCTACGACCATTTTGATACCTATAACCAATGCCTCATATTCAACCACATTATTTGTTCATGGAAACATAAGCTTATATGATCTTGGTATAGTGTGTCCTTCAAGAGTGATGAATAGAATGCCAGCACCTGAACCATGTTGTGTATAGGATCCATCAAAGTATAGGGTCCATTGTTTGGTAGAAAGAGCAGGAATGTCCCTATCTAGAAATTCAATCTCCATGGTTTGTTTTCCTGGTAGCGGTACTTCAGCCAGCTGATCTGCAATTGCTTGTCCTTTGATGGCTCATCTTTCTATGTATTGAATGTTGAATTCATTGAGAATCATGACCCATTTAGCCAATTGGCCTGTAAGAGCTGCCTTACTGAGTAGATATTTGAGAGGATCAATTTTTGTGACTAGCTTAATGGTGTGTGCTAGCATATAATGTTGGAACTTCTGAGATGCGAAGACCACTGTTAGGAAAGCCTTCTCAATGAATGTATAGTTGAGTTCATAGCCATTCAATGTCCTACTGATATAATATATGGCTCTTTCCTTTCCTTGTTGATCTTCTTGTGCCAATAGTGCCCCCAGCGATATATCTATTGTTGAGATATATAGGATAAGTGGCTTTCCTGCGACTGGTGGATTCATCAGGTACTATTTGATTTGGTAAAAAGATTCTGCACACTTGGTCTCCCATTTGAATGGTACATTTTTGTGTAGTAAATGGTTAAATGGCAGACTTTTATCTGCTAGTTGAGCGATGAATCACCTGATTGATTGAAGTCGTCCTTGTAGAGATTTGAGTTGACTGATATTCTTTGGTGGTGGCATGTCCATAATCGATTGTACCTTTGTTGGATCTACTTCGATACCTTTAGCTGAGACTATATAGCCTAGTAACTTGCCTGATGTAACCCCAAAGACACACTTCTTAGGGTTGAGCCTGACTTGGAATTTTTTCAATCGATCAAAGATCTTTGTTAGGATGTTGAGATGTTCTGCTCTGGTGAAGGATTTAGGTAGTAAATCATCCACATAGTCTTCCATAAATATGTGCATCATGTCATGGAATATTGTTGTCATTGCTCTTTGATAAGTGGCCCCTACATTCTTTAAGCCAAAAGGCATAACATTCCAACAGTACTTTCCCCAAGGATAGGTGAATGCGATTTTATCTTGATCTTCTGGGGCTATTTTGATTTGATTATAGCCTAAGAAACCGTCCATTAGTGAGAGCATTGCATGGCCTGTTGTGAGATCTAAAATTATGTCGATACTGGGTAGAGGAAACTCGTCTTTTGAAAAAGCTTTGTTGATGTCTCTGAAGTTAGTGCATATTCTGATACTACCATCTGGTTTTGATACTGGAACGATGTTGGAAATCCATTCTGCATAGTCAATGGGTCGGATGAATCCGACATCTAATAGTTTCTTGAGTTCAGTTTTGACCATGAGTGCCACCTATGGATTCATCTTTCGTAGCTTTTGCTTGACTGGTTTAACTCCTGAAGAGATGGACAAGTGATGCATGATTAAGTGTGGATCCACTCTAGGCATATCGGCATATGACCAAGCAAAGTTAATTTGTTGTTCTCTAAAGAAAATGATGAATGCTGATCTTTCTTTGTCTGTCAGAGATTTTGCAAGGTGTATGTTTTTGACTGCTCCTGTGGTACCAATGTTGATTGATTGAGTGGGCTCAATCAATATGGGTGATCGTTCATGAAAGTGCTCAGGAAGAGTGTCAAGTCTCCCATCATTAGGTGAATTAAAAAGGTTTTCACCCTCAGATGCGTCCTTTATTTTTACTTTTTTGTGATCTAGAGCTGCCATTGACTGGTTTTCAGCATCAGATCTTTTACTTGGTTCATTTTTGTGACTAAGAGACTTGGCACTCCCTGGTTTGCAGACATCGTTACTTTATTTACTGGTAGAGCCTATTTCTAGATTTACGGTACATAGGAAATGGATAATAGATTCATCATCTGGGAAAATTGGTATATCATGGATTTCAGGTTCATCCCAATCGATGAGGTCAAGAAATACAAGTGGTACGGAATCGTTAGGTGGATCAAGTTCGGCTACTGTGAGTGTTAGGACAGAGTTTTCATCATGATTGTTCTTGTTTTTAAAGAAGTCTAGGCTTTTGTTGAGGTCTTCGATGGTATTATCTTCCATATAGACTTGTTTGTAATGTTTCTGTTCACTTTCCTTGGCATCATAGATATTTTGTGGTCCAAATTCAAGTGGTCTATCTTCTGCGTTATATTCTTCTTGAGAAAGAGATATGGAATCAGTATCATCAGGGATATCTGTAGTAGCACTGGAGTAGGTACCCCATTCATATTCATTGGAATCAGTCTCAGAGGCCTCATCCCAGATTCTATTAGTGCTGTAAACTGGTATGTTGTACGGTGAAAACAAATCTTTGATGATGGATACCATTTTGATAGTTTTTGTTGATTCTGTGTCAGATCCGGCTTCTATTTTTTGTATTTGTTCGTAGATTGTGCTTCCTCGGGGAGAAATAAAGGTATCCGAAGATGATTTTATTGGTTCTTTAGATATTGGTGTTTGAATATGAGCTACTGCTGCAGATATGGCCCTTTTGTGTTTTAGAAGCTTTTCCTGATGTAACTTCTAATCTTGACGTTCCCGTGCCTTGCGGATTGTTTCTGTTGATTCAAAGAGTGCTTCCTGCCAGGATTCTTCTTTGTACTTCTTCTTTACTTTCCATTGAGGTTTTGTAGTTAGGTGGGGTGGCCTTTTTAATAGGAAAGTGAGCTCACAACCCAATCCTGCTTTATTTCCACTGGGTTGTGAAGGAAGATCTATGGGTTCAGTGACTCCTCCTTTGCGTTTCCCAATAGGTCCTTTACCATCATATCCCATTTGCTACATGATTAAGTATCCTTTTCCGTATAGTGTGTAGGTAGAACAATGTCCAGAGTAGCTGCTCTGTTATCTTCTTCCTCATCTTTGTATAACTAGCTAAGAATATCCTTGTCCTCTGATTCATGTGCTAGAGTGCCCAATTGGATGAAGGTACCATCAAATTTGGTGATGGGTTGAGTTACCAAATGTGTTGATGTAGTAGGTAATCCATGAGATCTAGGTGATGTTGGTAATTTGGCCAAACATAAGGGCTCCAAAGAATATTCTCCTATGCCTTGGTCTTTGATTTGCATTTTTTGTTTGAAGTCTCCAAATAAGGAGTTGGACTTTGCTGTTTGTAGACCTGATGCTAAAGATCATTGTTTCTCTCTATTATGAGGAACCAAACTGTCTTGGGCTGCCCCCATTGCGTTGCAATGTTGAAATGGATTGTGATCAGCAGATATGGAGATTTCATGTCCATCATAAGGAAATTTGACACACTGGTGATACGTACAAGGTACTGCTTGCATTTCATGTATCCAGGGTCGCCCTAACAAAATATTGTAGGTAAGATCTATGTCTAAGACCTGACATATAGTATCCTTTTGCACTGGTCCTACTTGAATGGGTAATATCATATTTCCTTTAGAGGACCTTTCCTCATCATCATATGCCTTTATGGTAATCTTCTTATAGGGATCAATAGACTCTTCTGAGAATCCTAATGCACAGATAAGCTTTAAAGTACATATATTAAGTCCAGCTCCTCCATCTATTAAGACTCTTTTTACTCGGTGTTTGTAAACAATGACTTCGATATGGAGAGGAGTGTTATGCGGATGGCTCAAGGAAGCATCGTCATGCTCTGAGAAGGTGAGGTTATGAGGTCCAGCCATATGGGCAACCATGCCTTGAAATTTGTCTGTATCCAAATTTTGAGGTACATTGGTTTCTAATAGCGCTTGTTCCAATATGTCTTTGTGCTTCGGTGATAGTTTCAGCAATTCTAGTATAGATATCTGAGCTGGAGTTTTGCATAGTTGGCTAACCAAGTCATATTGGATTTTTGGTGTGTTAGTTGTAGGTGACGTATGTCCTTTTAAGACATATTTCTGAGTTCGGGTTGTTACATTGACAGATTCATGATCATGCTTATCTCAGATGGTGATGACATTTACTTGATGATCTTCAGCTGATATGTGATTTATGGTGTTGTTGTAGATATGGTTGATACGAGCTCCACGTGTATCGTTTGAGGTTGAAGCTCCATCTTTATTATAATTTGGAAGAGGATTTTTAAAGGCTCCATGATCACCATTTATTTTGAGACCATCTACTGTTAAGTCACCTTGATCAATCGTATCTTGCACCACGTGTTTTAATCTCATGCAATCGTTCATTTGATGACCCTTGTTATGATGGTAATCACAATAGTGTGAATCATTCCACCAAGGTGGTTTGATTTGGGGTTCATAGTTGCTGATTGGAGGCAAAGAAAGAATCTTGTGTGCCAAAAGTTCTTTGAATGCTGATTCTATTGATTGCCCTAGTGGTATGAAGATACACTTTTGGAAATTGTTTGTGTTGTTACATGAATTGTTGTTAGGTCCTGGATTCATGTTTTTGCTTTGAGTATCATTGGTGTTGTTTGTGTTGAGTTGTCCTTGATCAGTGTTTGGTGCATATGTGTTAGCATTTGGATTAGCATTTTTAGGATTTTTCGTATTTTGAGGATTTCCAGATAATGCAAGCACTAGTTGCTTGGATTTGGGATCATATGATTCATTGTTGCCTTCATTTTTGTTTTGAGTCCAAAATCAAGATTTGTCGAGGTTGGTGTTGTTCTGGTTATTGTAGTTTGATGAAGTTGTTCCTTCCTTGTAGAATTTGAGTGTTCCCTTTTTGACACATGCTCCTATGCTTGAATGTCATTTTCAATTAATTTAGCGAAAGATGGTATGCATTGAAGTTTTAGCCTGTAACTCATTTCACCATTCAAGTTATTGATGAAGATTTCCATTTTCTCCTTTTTGGGAATGTCTCGAGGATATCGTGATACCATACGTCGCCAATGTTGAATGAATATCATGAATGTTTTGTTGTTCTTTTGTTTGGTGTTACAAACATCTAGCGTGGTTATGGCGTGTTGGATGCTATAGGAATATTGGGTTATGAATTTGTTAACCAATTCATCAAATGATCTGACTGGTGGTGTAATTTTGGATAACCATTCCATTGTTTGCCCTCCCAGGCTTCTTGGAAATAACCTCATCAGATAGGTGTCATCATGAGCAAATTTAAGACTCATTGTGCAAAATTCTTGAACATGATCTCGGGGATCACTTTTCCCATCATATTTATCAAATTTGGGAACATCTGAGTTTGGAGGAAAAGGCACCATGTTCAATCTTCTGTCAAATGGATAAGGACAAATTTCATTTAAAGAGTACCGCACTGTTGTCCTTTGTTGCATGTCATGGATTTGTCATTGTAACATTTGCATTTGTTGAGTAAGAGCAGCCAAAGGTATATTGTCTTGTCGAGGGAAGAGTTCTTCCCTTGTATTAGTTCTCAGCTGAAAAGGTGTGGTAAATGGTATATTTTGCTCTGGTGTTTCTAGCCCGGGTATATGCATTTCTGGTATGCGTTGTTCTGGAATGTGTTGCTCAGGTATGTGCTGTTCAAAGTTACGAGTTTCTTCTTCTCTTTGTTGTTCTTGATATGCATATTGTCGAGATCCAATTTTAAAGATGTTTGTGTCTAAATCTTTGGGAAGTTTAACGCCTTTACTTGTGAGCATGAGCATATATTTTTCTTTGTCATTTTCCATGAGCCTTTCGATAAGTTTTTGGAATGAGGGGTTTTTCTGAAATTCCTAAAGAAGCGCTTCAGAAATTTTAGTTTCTTCTAAGTGTGGAACTTCAAAAGGATTTGACAATCTTTGATTCATACTAGACTCTACGTGTGTCTCGCTTTGTTGGTTTCTTTGAGAGCGAGTAATAGGAATTTTAGTAAAAACTTTCAGTGATGAAGGGGACAAAATCCTCGGTGATATGTTGCTCGGGGGTGGGTGGTTCTGGTTGAGATGCGTTATAAGTGATACACTTGTCGGGCAAGAATGCTGGATTGATCTTTCCTCTGCGGTTTATGATTTGATTAAAAGCAGACTTTTGACAGTAGGCACTTGTTTTTAAAGGTTCTTTGCCAAATTCATTGGATTTGTTTTGGATATAACATTTGACGTGATGAAGGAATACCCAATGAGATTTGAAGAGTTGACAATTGATGTATAAAAACTTTTCTTGATGAACTTGGAAAAACTAGGTTGTTGTTTCTTCAACGTGATGTTACAATAAAGGTTCTTTCTTCTCAGAATATGGGGATTAGTCATGCATGAGTGATCAATGGTTTCCTTTGATTTGTTTGGATTTGGTTGATCTGGTTTGGAAAAGTTCAAATCCTACTCTATCAAAGTGAAGGTTTAGATGCCCCTTCATGACAAAGCGTGTCAAATGATATGGATAAAAGCCTCCCGATATAGAGACTTGATTTGACAATTTGAAAATTTTAAACAAGTGTTTTTGAGATGAAATCCGTAAGATGGTAATTGATTCTATTGATATTGATGATGAGGTTTCCGGATTATGATAAGATAGACATGTTTTATCATGCGATTAGTTTAGGATTTTTACAATGTTTGTTTTGACACAAATTTAGCTCAAGAAATAGTTTTTAACGGTTTGTTTTTGTCACTCTGCTTTGATGAAAAATGTTGTTGATAATGAGAGGCTTTTGAAAATGTTTTCAAAATTTTTAAAATTCCTTACTGTTTTGCCCCTAGTTTATATGTTTTTGGTCACACGCTAAAACAAAGACTACATGTGCTACCAAAGTTACTCTACGCGCTAAAATAATAACCACACGCGCTAGGTTGCCCCCAGACACGCGTTAAAGTTTCCACTGTTCAAAAATTGTTTTCTATCTATTTTGAAAAAGCCATGCGCTAGCCTGGGCCTGTAACACACTAACTTTTGAACCTGATGTGCTAATGTTTGGTTTTTACGTGCTAAGTTGATGCTTCCACACGCTAGACTGTTTCTCTGATATGCTAAATGTTTCAACACTAGTTTGATTTGGGATAAAATGCTACTGTTTGGAACCGACACGCTAATTTGATGGTTGGATGCACTAACAAAAATACCTCATGTGCTAAGAAGTTGGTCTTATGCGCTAAACTGCCCTGATTTTTCTTTTGGTTGATTTTTTGTAAATTTTGAATTTTTGTTGTGAATTTTTCAAGTTTGATGGATGATTTTCTAAAGTAGTAAATGCAAGCATGGCACAAAAAGTACAACCATTTTGCCTAATCTAACAAAAAGTGTATGTTCTGCGAGGATGTGTTCAAATCCCCAATGTTTTAATAGGTTTGGATATGAATAATACACTTCAGAAAGACTCTTTATTCAAAGGTCATAAATAACATTATAGCCCACTAGTCTCGATACTCCATCAGCTCAAACAGCCGTGTCACCCCCTAGAGGGCGCCCATTTTTTTGCCTTTTGCCAGAAATTTACTCAACGTGAATCGCTTCATAGATGAGTAGTTATCTTGGGAGATATATGGTGAGAAATATTGGGGGCGGATTCTTCCCTACCCTTGCACTATGATGTTATAAATGTCTGGTTACTGATTCGGTTCAAAGTTTCTAATTCTATGGTTCATAATCAGGCTTTCTGTTTGGCCGTCAGTAATAAATTCCCTCAGGAGGCTTCCCAACCTTTAGAACAAAGGCTTTACATATCTCGAGGATAATGGGGGGAAGGCTAATCGCTGCGTGCAACCGTTGAAAAGGACTTTCGTCACTTTCCACGTTTGATTATAGTGGGTTGGAATTCTTGGTGTCAAAGTCGTTCCCCACTTAGGTCGTTCCCTTCACACCAGCCATAAATGACTTTAAGAGTTGATTCCAACTCTTCGGGAAGGCAGGCCTGCTAAAGGTTTTATGTTTGAAATACAAAAAGCTTAAGAGTGGTGTGGCTTTTTGATCACCCAATTAAGGGGAGAGCATATACCTTCCACTTTCGAGACAAGGCAATCAAAGTTCTTTTTAAGCCTTCAATTCAGTGATTTGCTAATCTCTACT
>NC_081405.1:597677173-597716173 GCF_030272615.1 Cryptomeria japonica | reverse complement strand
ATAAATAAAATATAATTTTAAAAATATATATAAATGAAATTAAATAAATGAAATTCTTCCTAAAAACATAACACATATAAATCTTCTATATTTATTGAATGCTAGTGAACACAATATAAATCCACTAATAATATGAATGTAGGTTAATAAAATTTTAATATTAAATTGTTTATAGATATTCATATGGAAATCATTTATGATAAATTTTTAACATTAAATTGTTTACAAATATTCATATGGAAACAGTTTAAATTACCTATTGTGTGGATGAAACAGACTCATTTTGCAGGTATGAAAAAATTAATATATATGTAAAATTAAAAATATAGTAAATTTTAAATATAAATATTTTTTACACAATATAGTAATTTATAATAAATAAAAATTTATTAAGATAAAATATGTGATGTATCTACATCTTTTTTAGTTTTAAAAAATATATTAAGTATATTATTATTACTGTTATTTTCATGGCAAAAAAAAAATTAAAGAGGAATGGTCAAATATTTAAAGTCTGAATTTTCCATTTAAATATTATTTGCATCATGGGACATAAGGGAAAGCAAATAATATAGGCGAGGAAGCACTAGTAAGTCCAAATGCGAGAAGAAAATATTACCAAACCAGATTTTTTAAAACAAACAAGACTACAATATTTTTCACTTCTAGTAAAACGTTTATTACTGAAGGCTTATTGGTTATACCATCACTTAAACCTGGCAAACAACTCACAGATAAACACTAGCACAAAACCCTTACCAAAAAATAGAAATTTAAGCTGATTGCACAAACCGTCCATGCTATCCTGATGGTATTTGGCCAACCACTGCCATTAGAATGTAATCAAAATTTCTAGATACTTTAAAACTCCTTAATTATTGTACCCTCAAATCCAATACAAAAATTTCATTTGAAGCTTCAAACCTAGATTAGTATATAAAAATGTAGACTAGAGCATCTTGAAGGAGATTGTAATTGAATAAATTCAAAATCTTCAAAACAAAGCCACGATACCCCTTGTAGAGGTAGTACTTGGGCACGTGGAATGTGTAAGGCAAATACCCCTTGTAGAGGTAGTACTTGGGCACGTGGAATGTGTAAGGCAAATATGTGCCTTGTTTATGTTTTCCAAGCTAACATATCATTTTTATTATTTGTACATAAAGTAATTATCAATAAATTTGTTAATTAATTATATTTTTTTTTGTAAATTATCAAATTTAATTTAATCATTAACTCAATCATATATTTAGTTTATATAAAATTTATATTAGAAATATATTATATTTAGTATATATTTTTATATAAGATCATAAAATTATATATTTAAAATATGTTTGTTGTTTAATTTTATTAATGTTTAATTATAACATATATACAAATAATAAATATAATTTATAAAAAGTTAATTAATTTTTTTATTTTTTTTATTTTTAAAAAATAATTATATTTAATACATAAATATATTATTAAAAAAATTAATTTTATTTTCATAAATATATTAGAATAAATAGTATTCAATATAATTGTATTATATATATTTTGATGTGTACTATCTATTATTGTTAATATTGATTACAATATTTGAATTGTGGATGTATCTATCTCTATCTCTTTCTTTATCTCCCTCTTGCTCTATCTCTCTACTACATATATTTGTAACTTCTTGAGGAATCAAATTTCCTACGAGTTATTTTCTGGGTATATGTTAATCTAAACGTGTGTTTGTTTTTTGAGATTTTTCTTTCTTTATTTCTTAAGATCATGTCGATGGAGGCTTCAATAAATAACATCATTCACTAAATATCCTACCATTGAGACTCTTACTGCATAAATAACATCATTCACTAAATATCCTACCAATACACCTTATCTGATACACAACTTTATTTGGAAAATAGATCAATTCTTTCCTTATTGTCTTTCTGCACCTATTCAGCATAACTATTGCACATCAACATTTGAATAGATAGAAATTATATTCTTCACTTATTTATATTTGAAATAGTTATTTCCATTTTAAAAAATAATTTTGAATTTCAATTTTTACTTTTTATAGTTTAATAACACGAACACTCATATTTAAACATTTCATTATGTTTCGATTTACAAAAAGTATAGCTACCCCATCCTTATTTTATTTATTTATTTCATACTTATACATTCTTCAAATTTACTCCTATCAGGAAATGGCCAAAGATACAAATTGTGATGGTATCATTGAACTATCTGCTAGAGATACAACCAAAAGTATTGAAAGCCCTTTATTGCCAATGGATATCACAACCATGCCAGCATAATCATGTTTTTTCTGTGAATAAACCAGAGTGTCTTGCAACTGATGTCCAAAATCTTGCTTCAATTGTTTCCAATAGCTGTCATTGTATTGTACATAAATTCAAACATACATGTCAATCAATGCCTCTTGTGGAAGAATTGGATATTGAAAAACTTCAAGAGACGTTGTCAACATTCCAAGCCAGTTACACCCAATTAGATGGGCTATTCACTTTCCTAAAGGAGATATACTATCATTGACACTATTCAAGTGATAAAGACTCCTCTGCCTCCTTTTTCATTGATGCATATGAGGCATACTTAAAAAAAAAGTGATTAGCTATTTTAGCTTCTCACAATGTAATCACCATACACTTATATTTCAGCTACACCTATCAGTAGAGATACTCAAAAGTAACTAAACAAACTTCTATTTTGGTATTATGTGACCTACGTAATCTATCAATGTAAATTATCGACATAAGTAAATAAATAAACTTTTATTTTGGTATTATGTGACATGCCTAATCCATCAATGTAAATTGTCTTCTATAATATGATTCTTTGAGATTCAAACACTCATCAAATTTAGAAAGATATTTTTTACATAACATTTTCAACAAGTTTACTTCATGTACCGATTCATATTGATGTATCTTAGAACTTTATTTTTTGAGCTAAATAGTTTACAGATAGCCTAGATGAGTTGTATCATAAGGAATACTTTACAAAATATTTGTTACAAGTTTGTTTCAATGTTTAATGAGATGTATAAAACTCATTATATACTCTCCATGTTTTAACTAGAAATACTTTATAAAGATAGTTAAAAAAAAAAGGAAACATTGGTGGATAAATTCAACAACCATTAAAACACTTATTTTTTTCAAACAAATCAATCTCAACTTGAATGCTACTTTTAAGACTTCTTTTTTGAAAACTAAATTTGTAGAAAAAAGAAAATTAACATGTTTCAATTTATATAAACAAACATGCCATTCCCACTCAATTTCAACTACATGTTGACCGCAATTTCTTTGTCACAACCTAATTGTCATATTTTCAACTTATTCACAAGCCAATAACTTCCACTTAGTTTGAATTGAATGATGGCAACATTAACTGCAAATGCCATAGCAGACATCCTCGTAGGCATGTCTCTTGTTGACCCTTCTTTACAAGTTACGACAATACATTCCATTCAACAACCTCATTCTACAAATGTCAAATACCGAGTACAACTCTCTGATGGTATGCACACCCATCCAATATCACTTCCTGACCAAATGAACAATCTTGTTCTGGAAGAAGCTTTAGTCACGGGCTCTATTCTCTGCCTTACAAAATATTCTTGCAAGATGTTCGACAAATACACGTATGTCAACATTTTCCAAATACTATTTTTTCATTCTTGTTTGTTCTTATAGACCTCCTTACTAAATAAACATCTCATTTTTATTGCAGGGATATTATAATTGTTAGCTTGGACATTATTTCAAATAATGCAGCAATCATTGGATCTCCAACTCCACTCCTACAAGCTATTGCCTACCTTCCATCAAATAGTTCTGAAGACCCATTGAACCCTTTCCTAATTATTCCAATTAAAACATTGACTCCATATCAAAAACAATGGTCCATTGAAGGTCAAGCATTAGCAAATACCCCTATTCACGAATTTAAAAATGCAAGTCATGATAGGAAAGTTTTTGGATTTGATTTTGTAGACATGTTATGTTCTGAAATACGTGTGACTTGTTTTAATGAACTTGTTGATAGCTTTTACCATGTTATTCGCTCTAGTAGTCTTTATGTGATCTCCAATGGTCATATTAAAGTGGCAAACACAAAATATAGTTCCTCCACAACTCTTCTACAGTAAGTCCTTCCACATGCATAGACTCTACCATACCCAAGCATAGCTTCCACATTAAGAGCATAGATTCCCTATAGTCATTTCCTATTAATTCCCTTGTAGATGTCATTGGAATAGTTTTATCCATCTCACCTTCTTCAACCATACGTAAAAGGGATGGCACTGAGACAATAAAGTGTACTACCACAATCATAGACATGTCAAGTTGTACCATAGATATTACATTTTGGGGTCGCTACTGTCAAATTGAGGGGAAAAAAATATTTGAAATGTCCCTAGAACCGAATCCTCTTATTTTTTTTATCAAGTCTGGTCGTATAATATCTTGGAATGGAAAATCACTTGATACTATCTTTTCAACTACAGTTTTAATCAATCCACATTTGTTGGAGACCACAACATTACAAACATGGTATGCCAAGAAAGGGCTTGACGAACCCTACATTTCATTGTCACAAAGCAACCTTTCCCCCCATAGATTTGAAAAACCAATAGATATTTCATCTATTACTGATGAAATCTTTCCTGAAAAAAAAAATGTATGTGTGAAGGCCACTATTACAAAACTTCACTTGGACAACTTTTACTACCTTTCTTGTCCACAAGTCGTGGACAAAAAAAATGTAAGAAAAAAGTTGTGCAAAGCTCACCCAACACATTCCAATGCCCAAAGTGTTCTACTGATCTCTTTGAATGCGATTTTAGCTATATGCTTAAAATGGACTTGCAAGATGAAATGGGTGAACTTCTTAAAGTTACCGCATTCGAAGGACCATCAAATACCTTGTTAGGTGTTGGTGCAGAAGATTTTCAGCTTCTTCTGGCAGAACCTAATGCTGTGGAACCTATATTGAGAAATGTTATTGATTGTCAATTTTTATTTGATCTCAACATCAAAATGGTTCCATTTGGTGGCCACGAAACACAAAGCATTGTTATAACAGCCATTAAGCCTACCTAAAAGTTACATTTGACACTGATTATGGATATGTATCCAATTTGTATACCTTTTTCAATATTATGTATTTGACTTGTCCATATATGTAAAGATATTTTTTGTCAAACATATATATCAAACTATTTTGCATTATTTATGGTATGTTTACAGATGTATTTAAATAAGTTTTTATGTCGTCATCATGTATTGTACTTAGTCATGTTACTTCAAATAATGCTTCTAAATTTACTTTAATTAGCACAAGACAAAAAATTAATGCAAACATTCTATATATGTAAAAATAATCAACCTCAAATAAACATATGTATAAATCAACATATGTTGTATTATTTTCATTTATGATCAAAATCTCTTTTTTCGAACAATTAATCTCACAAGTTTCTATATAGTGATTTCATATGCTATTTCACATTACACTTGCACTTTTTTTGGTATATCAATATTTTTAAACCACTCTTGCAAATACATACATGTCTTCAATTCAGATTATTGATTTGTTATATATTTATATTTCATATATCTTCATTCACAGATAGATCATATTGCTTTCATTCTCAACACACTATGTCATGGAAATACAAAATGATACAGTGGCAGAAAGACGTGCTCATCGAAATCAAATGCAACGCGCAAGGTACCATGGAAGGAAAAATATTCTTAACAAAAGAAGACGAGAAACCTGACACATTTTTGTTGGCGAGGCCTCCACATCCACAGTATCAACTCCCCACTTTCCAACTCATCTAGAAACACATGTGCCCCAAACCCAACATACAAGCCAACCTGCCCCAATTACGAAAATCCATAGCCCCCCAAAATTTTGTCAAAAATATTGCATTGCTAGAAACAACTTTCTTTCAAAATTGGACAAGCTTTCAAAGATTTCAACATGTCTAATTTGTATGGAGAGATATCTAGGAATTAAAACCTGAGTATTTAATGGAATTAATACTTGTTACCGATGCACAATAGAAAAAAATAGGCACCACTACTCAAATTGGAACAACATGGACCCTGGTGAGAAACCTCGATGTTTGCAAATACTAACCCAAGTCGAGGAGATGTTGATAGCAAGGATTAGCCCTGTCCTTCAAGTTACCTATGCAAGAGGAGGCCAACTAAAATATAGTGGCCACACTATTTGTTTTCCTCAATATATTTCTTCAATTGCATCCCACTTGCCCAGGCGTATAGATGGACTAGACATGATAATAGTAAACAAGGTAAGCACTGGCCAACAACAATACAACTTCTATGTTAGTAGAGGACGTGTCCATGAGGCATTACAATATAAGATTTCATATGACCCATACTACAAAGATGTAGAATTAGATGAATTAGCATTAGCATCTTTACCCATAAACCCCACCAATATATCTGACTTGCTATATGCAACAACTTCATATCTTGATCCCATTGATCTAAGTTCCATGCAAGAAGATGTTATAGAGGATGATCCATTGATAGAGAACTTGAAAATAACAAATTCATTTGTGGCAAATCTTCCACCTACACGTCGAGAGGTCAAAGAAGTGCACTCTTTAATACAACTAGGGAAAGGACACCCAACTCCTATAGTTCAATGGCCACCCATTTCCCAATCTCCTATAAATGAATACACTACTAAAGTATTGTTTGTAATGTCATTCCCTACTTTGTTCCCTAAAGGTATAGCTACATTCAAACAACAATGTCTCAAAGAAGTTAAGCTACATGAGTATGCTCTCCATATTTTAAGATACCATGATAATAGGTTTGGTCAACACCCAAGGTTTAGATACTTCATATTGAATATACTTATGCATCATAGAAGTCAAGCCACCGCATTTATATTTGTCCACAAACAACTTGATGATTCAATGCCTATAACAATTTTTGACCTTCGTCACAGATTAAAGGACTTGCCTGATGACAAACTTATAGATCAACTAATGCACTTTAGCTCATCAATTCGTGGAACAAAACCATTCTGAAATCAACATAGAGGGGAACTTATAGACATGGTCATCCAAATTGGTTGTCCAACTCTATTTTTCACACTCAGTGCAGCTGATACAAAATGGCCAGACTTACATAATATCATGCCATCCACCACACCTACAAATCCATATGCAACAGCTAGGTGGAGGTTACAAAATATAGTTCAAAATCCACACCTTACTGCAATGTACATGCATCATAGGTTTACTGCATTTCATGAAGAGGTGCTGGAAAAACTTCTTGGCACAAATGACTACTAGTATAGGTATAAATTTTTCAACCTTCTACTTTTACCATCAACTCTTACTCTTCTTTTTTTCTGTTTGTTTTTTTCTAAAAAAAATTATTTCCTAGGTATGAATGGCAACATAGAGGCTTTGCACATATCCATGGTTTCCTCTAGCTACCACAAGCACCTGACATTGGGAAATTACAATGGAATAACATTTAATCAATACAAAATACACTTGCTTACATTGATAAATATGTCTTTGCATGGAAGCCACAAAGTCTTGAATTGAGAAACCAAGTGTTCCACTGATCCGTTGTTGACGACCCTTGCTTGATGGACACAAGCATGATAATGTCAAGTGATCCTTCCATTGACTATTGTGAATTGGCCAATCGTGTTCAAAGACATACAAAGTGTACTATCCAAACCTTCCTTTGTAGGAAGGGGACATCTCTTGTGTGCCGTTATAAAGCTCCTTGTAGCATTAAAGAAAAATCATCTCTTTTTAATGATGCAAATGGCCAGCCTACACACACCCCTACTCGCAATGATGACTGCCTAAATATTCACAACCCATTTATACTCTCAATATGGAGAGCCAATGTAGATTTCCCACCCATTCTCTCAATTGATGTTGTGATCAAATATATTGCAAAATATGCAGCTAAAGCTGAAAACAAATCTGAAACATACCATGCAATCTTATCTCGAATATCAACCAACTTTGAGTCCGATAAACCAGCTCCTAATGCTTTTCGCAAAATGCTTCTTGACAACCTTATGGATCATGATATAGGTGCCCAAGAAAGTTGCCACCTTCTGCTAAAGCTACCACTCTCCCTTTGTAGCAAAACATTTTTTTCTTTAAATGTGAACCAAAAAAATTCCAACGCGTACCAATCACATCCACAGATACAAACACATATCTAAACTATATTACCTCTTACATGGCATGACCAATACAATTGGAGAGAATGTCTCTTATTGAAGTAACTAAAAAATGGTCCTTCAATGCATCAAGAAAGCATGATCAATGGAAAGAGTGAGCCACACCAGTAATAGTTTGAGTATCCCCATGATTCACAACCATCCCTACAAAGGAAGAAAAAAGTTATGAAGCATTTTTTTCGAGTGAACTATTATTGTACCACCCATTCCGCAACATTGCAATGGATTTTGGCTCAATAGATGATGAAATTCAAGCACAGTGGGAAAGGTTCTCACACAACTACAACCCATCGCATGTACATCGCACACCTCCAGAAGCAGATGAAAAATCCAATACTAGCACTCCATCAAGTGATACAGAACAAATGCCAGAAAACATCCTCAATGAATGGCAAGTACTGTCAGCTTCATACCCAGGACTTCCTATTCACCTGGATGAACTTTATATTCTTGGCCAGCGTGATATTGACTTGAGCCATGACTGGAGGGAAATCACTTCAGTCCACAAGAAAAACAAATAACTACAAATTTCATACACTCTAATCACTGAACATTTCAACCCCATCACGTTCTCCAGCAGTAGACCCAAAATAACCTATGTATACAACAACAAAAGGCATATGATATAGTTATTTCACTTCTACATGGTAATAGTTTGCAACCACCATTGAAAATTATTGTTCAAGGAACTGCAGGCACAAGAAAGTCACACCTCATAAAAAGCATAAAGTCAACACTCACAAGATCAACACCAACTGGAAAATCACCATTATTGCTCCTCGCACCAATAGGAGTTGCGGCATTCAACATACAAGCATCAACAATTCATTCAACACTCCAAATTCCAATCAAAGAAATGGTACCTCTACAAGGACAAACATTGGCAAGCTTCCAAGAAAGCATGTACTTCATTCGCTACATTATAATTGATGAAATGAGCTTCATTGGTCTAAAGTTAATACAACGCATTGATATTAGGTTACGTGAGGCATTCCCTGCCCATAACCAACTCCAATTTGGAGGATGCTCAATCATTCTCTTTAGTGACCTAGGACAACTACCACCTATCAAAGACATACCTATGTATGCTTCAACTTCATATGGAGGGACGTTATGGCATAGCTTCATAATAGTTATAACATTGAAAAAAATATTTCGCCAAACTATAGAGCAACCTGCTCAAATTGCCTTTCGTGCACTTCTCTCCAATTTACAGAATGCAGAACCTACAATTACAGACTGGTAACTTTTAATGTCTCGATCAAATTCAACACTTTCTTCTATAGAGCAATCTATATTCTTATCATCCACACACCTATTCACAACCAATGAAATGGTATCATTACATAACAAACACATGTTGTTGTCTATGGGAAAACCTATTGCCCTTTCTACTGCAGAACAACTCAGGGGATTCACATGCTCAATTCTAGATGAGGAACAACTTGAATCTAAGATCCTCTTATGTATTGGCCAAGAAGTTATGTTATTTGCAAACTTGTGGGTGGAAACAGGACTTGTCAATGGTGCACTTGGACAAGTCAAAGAAATTGTATATAATGGTGGTGAAATACCACCCGAACTTCCCTTATTTGTTGTTGTTCAATTCAAAAATTACATTGGCCCAGTTTGGGACCACAACAACCCAAAAAATATCCCTCTTGTTCCAATTAGTCATGGTCTTCGCCGTCAGCTACCACTAAAAATGGCATGGGCCTTAACAATTCACAAAGCACAAGGCCTCACACTTCAAAGAGCAACAATTGACATCGGCAATACTGATCGCCAAGGGCTCACATTCACAAGAATTTCAAGGGTATGTGACCTTACAAGTCTTCGCATACACCCTACATTCACATTCCAAAGATATTCACGTATACAACATAGTCCATATGTTGCTCGGCGAAAACAAGAAGAGGAATGACTAACAATGTTGTCAAATGCAAACTCTTCAACAGATCATACATAAGTACAACAACTCTAGGTCAGCCCCTTATCACATTGAATCTTCTAACTTTCCCATGCTTTTGAAAACAACAAACAACAATCTTATATGAATTTTTAAAATTACAGAATAAAATGATATTTTCATTCCATTCCAAATTTCATTTTCCTTTATTTTATTTCATCAAAATTTCTTAGTAGTGGATCATTTACAAAATTGTTAAAAACAAGTCCCTGTACTAAAACAAAACATGTTCACACATTTTTTCAAACCAATACTGTTTGTCCTTATATGGACTATGCTCTATAAAACTCTATTTGACATTTTTTTTGTGTTTTGTAACAGCGTGTGAAATCATCAAAATAATGGTTTGGGCCTAACATATCAATCTACCTATCATTTATTTCAAACACTTGCAGTTGCTGGAAATATGTATGATCTTTACATGGTTAAAGACTTGATGTATCCTAACATCTCAATCTTGTTTTAATTGATTCTACTTAATTTTTCTCATTAAACAATTATCTCGATACAATTAATCATTGAAATGGTCTAACTTGTTAAAAAAACTATTCCCTTTTACGAATTTGCTTTTCCATTTGATCATATTTTAAATTTTATATATACTACAAATTGTAACATCACAATCTTGTTTCATTGATTCCAGAGGACCTATACTACACCATATAATGTTTTTATTGTTATTCTTTTAATTCACCATCTTGTATTCGGCGTACCCATTGCACACCAAAGTGCAATTGCTAGTTTATTTTATTTATATGTATAATATGAGATATAATATAGTATGTTATATATAATATTATTTAATACATATCTTGTTATTAATTTTGTCAAAAGGTGACCTACAATAACATCAATATTGTTCGTAAACACAAAACACTTCTAAAAGAAATTTGACTTGTTCATGATTGACAAAACCAAACTATTTTAGACGATGAATTAATGAATTACTAAAGTTTTGCATTGCCACCCACGACCTCATAGTTGTAGATGGTAGTTGGAATTCCCTCTATGCTAATGTTCTTTTCTATGACCTGCTTCTTCCTTGGTAAAAGGCTTTATATTCTTGTCAGTCCTGAAGGAAGCTCATTCACAAGCTTTGCATATGTAATGATTTGTGCAATAAACAAACATAATCTATGCTTACCTTTGGAGCAAGCTTGGGTTGAGGATTTCTATGTCCCTTCAATTAAAAGAAGCCTCAAGTCAAGGATATATGTATAATTTTTTGATCCTCATTTTTAAAATTTAAGAGTATACATTATAGAATTTGAGAAGCTTGATATATTTTAGTTTAATATAAAGGTCAAGGATAATAATTTAAAGAGATGTTCTTAAGAATAAAAAGAATTAATATTAAAATGAAACTTTCTTTTAGTTTATATCTTATAAAACACATTCTCCTAAGGAATTTGAATCACATAAAAAATTAGCTCATTTAGATGCTATATGTGATGTCACCCTTCTTGTAATTGCATTAACCTAGTTATATGTTTCATTTGTGCATACATGCTTTCATGTGATCTATCTGAGTGCTCTCTTTTTTTAGGTATACTATGATGCTTCAATAGATATGATGTTGTAAGATTGATCGGGTTTTGTGTAGTGAGTTCTTGAATATTAAGATGCTTAAGTATGGAGTAGTTGTGTTAATGTTGGGTGATCCCACAATTTAATGGGTTACACTTTTTTGTACATCTTGATTTTTGTTGAAATCATACATTTTTCAAAAATATAATGATTTAAGTGATAGGTCCCATTTGAAGTAATTAATTGAAGAGAGTTAGATCAAAGCCTCTTAGATCATACCTACAATGGAGTCTCTTTCACACCTATCAAAATGCTGATAAAAGACCACCTTTAAATTAGCTTTTGGGGGTTGAAATGAATTCAATTAAAAGTTTTATTTTTTTATGTATTTTTTATTATAAGCTTTCCAAATAGTATAATTTTTAATATATTTAATTTCATTAATATGTTTATGTTTTTATTTATTTTGAATGTAGATTTTCATCAAACATTAAGGATTGCATTTCACACATGTGGAAGAATTAAAAAATAGAGAAAAAAAACTATAAAAAATATATTTTCCCTATGTATTGTATCCAAATTTCAACACAAAAAGAAGAAGCTAATTCAAATGCATACAAAAAAAGTTATGCATTATGGAATACACCTCTATCCAAATTAAAAATTACTTTGAATTAAAGAATTAACTAAAAAATAACCTAACAAAAAATTATGAAAAAATATCCATCCACTAGATATTGGTGTGACAAATCTATATTTTAAAAATTATAATTTCCTTCTTGCTATAAAAAATGTTATTCATTACAAAATAAATGTCACTTTTGAAAAATGTTGATTACTGTAAATATTAATTTATTAAAAGTTACATAATAATATGGACAATTCATTTATAATTATTTTTACAAAAATATATTTAGAATCTATATAGAAAATTTCACAAATCTGTAGTTTACTTCATCTTCAAATTCGCAATGGTTTAGTTGCTATATAAGTGTTAGAAAGTAAAAATTTGATGCAAAATGTTGATTTCAATGTCAAGTTTGGCCAAAAAGTGTAACCCAATATTCTGGGATCACCAAGTTATGCTATATTGTGATGTTGAAGGTTCTAGTTAGATGAGTTGAGGTTGATGTAATTTATGTCTATGTGCTACTTTTCTTCATTCACAACATATGTGACATGATGTTCAAAGTTTGCAATTATGTTAGAAATTAATGTTGTCACTTATATTGTATATAATAGATGATTGTCAATTTATTGATGAGAGGTTACAATCTATGTCATATGCTTGACCTTGTTGCTCAATAAAGGTGATGATGTAATATTGATTACTGTAGATGTTTAGAGATATGTGAGGTATATTATTTGGTTTCTTTTGATGATGATGCTCAATATCTTATGATGATGTTTTATGATGAAATTTGTATGGTCAAGATGATGTGATGATTAGTGATGTGATATAATTATTAATCCTTAGATATAGTACAGTTTATGTTTATTATTTTTAAAGTTCATATTGTTATTTCACATATGATTAGTGGGTACATTATTGATGTCAATTGCGAATGTGCAGGTACATGTCAATGGGCAATCAGGCTTGAACTCTCGCTCCTTAATGTGATTCTTTAATGCAGTCGATCCTCTTTCATATGGGGGAGATTGGATCATATGTTAATGTTGTAACTATGTTTTATTTCGTAAGTGTGAGCTTGAGTATGATTGTGGTATTATGTTTATATGTGTAATATTAATTTGGGGTATTTAACTCAAATTTTTATGGTCTTACACATGATATCTTGTGAAATATTTTATTTATACTTTGTGTTTCTAGGCCTTTATTTGACACATTAAGCCCTTTAGGAGAAGAAATCTAAATCCTTAATGGTATTTTATAGGTTTGGGGGTATTTTTAAAGTATTATATTTCTAAATAACGAGTAACCCATTCTAAAATTGAATTAAAATTCATGCACGAATTTGGAAGGTGGTTGGAGAGGATAAGATTTCCCTCTCAATAGCTTTTCTCCCAAGAGGTGGGAAAAAAATGTTTGAGAGGTGAGGTGTAATAGAGTTGGTAAGTGGATGGTTTAGGTGAATGAGGAGTGGCATTCTCACATTCAAATCCTTTGGTTATAAAATAGGGCAAGGTAAGTGTAAGGGGGACTTTTTGGCCATTTTTTTTCTTTTCATGAATTTTGGGATGGGGAGGAAGAGAGGGGAGGATAGAGATGTTTGGTTCAAGTTGAAGAAGGCCTTTGTTAAGGTGATTTATGTTCTCCAATCCATAGCTTGTAATAATATCCAATTTAATGTTTGTATTAAAAATTTGATCTATTGTTCATATTTGGATTTTAGTGTAATATCATGTGTGTTGGTGGGGAAATATTGGGAGTTTTGCATTTTAAATTTTGCTAAGAGTTGCTTCTTGAATTTGTTTCACTTTGATTGAATTGCTTTGTGTTGTGTTGGGTTGTCAAGAGGTAGGGTGAGGCACTCATAGGAAGGAGTATGAGTACCCATGGGCTTATTTTGTGCTATGAATACCACCATGATATTATGTGAAATTATGTTGTTGAAAGGGGGTATGAGTACCCATGGGCTTATTTTGTGGTATGAGTACCACCATGATATTGTGTGAAATTAGGCTTTGAAAAGGGGTAAGAGTACCAAAAGGCTATTATATGGTATGAGTACCATTGTAATATTATATGGAATTCCATTTGATGCATGCACTTGTTTATGACTATGAGTTATATAAGGGAAATTGATATATATTTTATTTTATTTTACTCTAAGAGGTGCCCCCTACGCCCTATTAGAGGGTGAGAGACATACTCTCCTTGTGCGAGTGTGATGTGTTGAACCCATAATGTGATTTTATGTGAATGCAAAATTTGATGTGATCTATATGTGGATGTTGTAGATGGAGGAAATGGATTGAAGACAAGATTCAATCTTCCAACATCCAACAATGAAGTTTTTCCTGCAAAACACACACATGCAAATTGAAATCTAAACTAGAAACACACATGCATGCTATCAAACTCTACTCTATTGCACCCCTATTCCTCAAGATTTCACATTTAATATATTTTCTCTCAGAAACACTTATGCAAAAAGCTATGAGGAAATGGAGATTTGAGAATGCAAAGATAGCGGATAAGATGTCAAGATAATGGGATGCAAACTGACATAAGTTTGACGCATAAAGATGAGATGCTCAACTAAGGGAGGGGGGCTTGTTTAAATAGATTTTCTCCGTGCGAGTTCATGTTGTGGGATGAATATGGGATAATGCAAGATGAGTGGTATAGGGAAGATGAGAGGTAAATGGGAAATGGTAAGTGGTAGGAGGGGATATTAAAGGGTTTTATTAAATAAATAGAGAAATGTATATAAGGTGAATGCATGAAGGTGTATAGATGAATATGATATAATATTTTATTTAATAAATTTAATAGATAAATGAAAAGATATTAATAATAATATAATAAAATATGGAAATTATGAATAATGAATTATGGAGAAATAATAGTGTAATAATAAGGATTCGCCCGATGTTCAGAGAAATTTGAAAATTAAATGAGGACAAATTAATGGAAATTTTTATGTGTCTACAGATGTTAATGTTGTAAATTTGTTGGAATGATGTTGGGTAATATGGTGATTTGAGCTGGCATGAGAGTAACTTGGAGTTGAGTCTCAACCCCTAGCTTGGGGTGGAAATAAATGCTTTCCTATGGTTGGGAGGTGAACTCCCCATTGACACCTTTAGCCCTTATTTCATTTTGTAGGTTGGAGTTTAAGGATTGGAGAATTTTTTATTTTTGGAGCTTAATATTGTGTTATAGTATGCTTCAGAGTTGCATAAAGGAGTGTCAACCATGTTCTATTGCTTTAATTTTAATTTAGTAATTATCTTGGTGACTGATTTCTACTTACAATGGAGAAATAGAATTGTTAAAATATGTGCACAACTGTAGTGTGTTGTAGAAAATGTAATAAGCTTTATTTTATTAGAAGAATTTGAAATGAGTTGTTACTTTTGGTATGGGTGCTATAATAAGTGCTAGTATAACCATCTCTCTCTATATATTATTTTATTAATATTAAAGAAAAATTAAAAGAAAAGGAAGAAAAAAAATATTATTAAATTAAATTAAAAAAAAACTTGCCACCTCTTATAAGAGAGTGCAATCCGCATAGGGGGATTGCACTAGACATATGGGGGTGAAGCTCCCATATGGGGGGTGTGATCTCCCTATGGAGGCTACAACCTCTATATGGGGGTTGTGCAACCTCCACATGAGGGCGACATGTAGTGCGTAGCCTCCATATGGGGGCTATGTCTTCCCAAATCAAAAAATGATTTAAAAAATAATAATAATATTGAAGTTGGTAAACAGAAAAATATCTTTTCTCCAAACCCTTTTCCAGAGCCAAAGACACATAGAAATAAGAGATGTGATTGAATGCAAGGAAACTATGTAAGAGTAGAGTATCAAACTAGGGTTTAAATAAATAGGTTTAGTTTACAAACTAAACAAAGTCCACGTATTGGATTCAAAAGGATATTTCCATCTCAAATTCATTTCTTGCCATGGCATATTTTACTCCATATCTTTCCTCCTTCAGCTTGCACAAAATGAGTAGAATGACAAATGGAACCTTTTAGTATGTTCTTAAGGATTAGGGTTTTCTTTTAGTTGTCGTAAGATTTCATGGTCGAGAAAGAAATAATCCAACGGTGGAAATTGGTTGCACAATCCATTAGAAAACTAATTATATGTCACTTTTAATTAATCTGATTTAATTACTAAGATACTTCCATGGTGGGGTTCCACAAGACTAGGGACCCTCACTTTAAGGTGATTTAAAAGTAACTTGAAGGGGTGAATTTAAAATTAGATTTTCAATGAGTCTAGTTGCTTAAATTTCAATAATAAGATTAAATAAAATAAAAGAAAGAAAAGTTTGATAAATTAAATTAAATTGTCTTGTGGGATTTCAAATGAGGTTTTGAATTATCTAAAATAGTTAGTTTAGTAATTATTTATTATTATTTTATGCAGGGTTTATATCACATTAAATTAATATCGACTAATGTATCTTGTTTTTATTATGTGGTCGTAATATAATTCCTTAGATCTCAAATTATGTAACTTGTTTTAATTTAATTGTTAAAACTGAGTAATTGTGGTGTTTTATAATGTATAAATAAAAAAAAAATGTAGGCGGGTGTAGGTTACGTCATGTTCCATTGGATGAACTTTGGGGCGTGACATAGGTATCAAAGTCAGGTTCCAACACTGTGCTAGTTGGTCCTACCTCTTGTTAAATTAATTAGTGAGTAGCTATTGAAAGAACAAAATAACTAATTAAAATATACATGTATGCAAATAGATTTTTGACTTTGTTGCCCTTCTATCTTCAACATCTTGCAATTAAGATTTGTGTTGTCAGATTATTTTAACACTAAGCACAAGAAGCTATGAAAAATTGTCATAACCCTCTTTCTCTATCTTGATAAAAACTTGCTACTATTATTGTTATTATTATATTTCATATCATTTTGTGATTTTTGTAATTAGAAGTGTTTTATTTATTAAAATTGAAACTATTTTTAATAAAAGGAATTAAATGGTGGACACACACAAACACTTGAAAATCATAAATTCTATTGGCAAATTAAATAATTTAAAATTCCAATTGAGCACATGTCGTAAGAGAAAATGAGAAACTTCTAGAAGTAATTTCAAATCCCATATTCTTGCATGTAACTCCTCCACTATGTCATCAATCAATTTTGCATGAGAACAATTTGGAAAAAATAATCTCTAGTTTCAATTAATTCATTATATAGTGGAAATGGTGCACCTTTTCTATATAATGTTTGATAAACTTTCAAAAAGTGAGTTCATTGTTTTTTTGGGTGTGAAGAAGTAATTTCTCAAGTTCTTGTAGATGCTTGTTAATAGAAGTAGGATTTTGTAGCCACATTTCATTGTAGAATTGTTAAGTAGTTCTTGAAGAATTCTCACCAAGCTATAGGGAAGGATTGAAGAAGGCTAGTTGGGAGATTGGAGATGATTCAATAACAAGAGCTTCGTCAATCCAGGTTCCCCTCCTTGCATTTGCTTATTTGCATGTGTGAATTTTGTATTTTTAAAAGAAATATCTTTCATATTTTTTCTTAGATTTTATTTGTATTGTTTAGATAGATCAAATCAAATAAGAGTAATCTTCTTTATTATTCCTTCCAAATTATTTTGATAATGGAAAATGTATATAGGAAAGGATTAGATAAAGTTTCTTTCAAATATGCATATTCAAATTCTTATTTAAACTGTTATCTTTTTTTCAAAAAAGAAAGAAATAAAAATCAGATTTTTTTTAGGAATAGTTTAACATAAATAAATACTTTTAGAAATTTTCTTTTAAAAAAAAAAACAGGGTAGAAAAATCATATGCATTTATTACCGTGAGGAAAAAAAATCCTTTCTTCTCAAAACATAATTACCCCCTTTTTGATTCAACCCTGTGATTGATTTTCTTTGTGAGAAATCTTTTTCTTCAAATACGCTTATATGATATAACTAATTCTTGAGAAATTTCTTCTCTCTATAAAAAAACTTCATCTCCAATATATATATATATAACTCAAAAAATTGTATAAATCTATTCCTTTGAGGAATCTTCCTCCCTGTGAAATCTCCTTCTCTGTGAAACGCACTATCTCAAATATTTGTTTATTTTAACTATTTCTTTGAGAATTTTTTTCCTTTGTGAAATTTTTTTCTCAATATATATTGTTGGCATGCTTGGCATAACTAGTGCAGTTCAAGAATGGTGACTGAACCGGTAAAGGGTTGTTTGTGATGACATTGTGATGAAGAGATTGAGATTGCATGACCGCATGACTTTGATCAGTTATTTGTGTTGTCATTGATGGCAACTGATGTTTACTATGTTGTATTTTGTCATCTAAGTCTTTTTGGTCTACTGGAAATGCCTTACTGGTATTATAGATAGTGAACTGGGAATTAGGACCTTAACCAGTAAACAAGGAATGTTTTGATTTGATCTGGCAATTGGTGATGATTGAAGTGTTGTGGTTTGGAATGTGAACTTGTATCATTGTAATATGTATTTGACCGGAACCACATCATGTTTTGGTTATCAAAAATCAAGTTTATGACTTTTGTTGTATTTTTGCTAGGGTTTAAGAAGGGTTTAAGGACCAGTAAAGAATTCTCTTAACCAGTAATGATTTTTGGTTTGGCGGTGATCTACATCAAGTTCAAATGTTGGTGATGACATGGCACAAATTGTGTGAAGTGTTTGAAAGATATTTTGACGTGTTTGGAGAGCTAATTTCTTGGGAATATGCAAAGTGCTTAGCAGAGTGTTCTAAGGGTTGGACTTTGTATCTGATCAAGATGCGGTGATCATTCAAAGGTTTTAATTGATTTGTAATTTATTGTAATGATCCATATGATGATATGTAATGAGTTGTAAAAGATCTATGATGATCTATGTTGTAAGTCTTAGGGTTTTGTAACTAACTAAGTTGTAAAGGCTATTTATGTCAGTACAATTGATGTTTTGTGTGTCGGTGGTTTTGAGAAAAGTGTGAAGCCAAACCAGAGTATGAGATCTGCCAGAGAGTAGCAGATGTGGAGCTTAATTGGATCTGATCAAGAAAGCATTTAAGTGTTGTACCCAGATCATTCATTGTTGTTCTCTAAAAATTGCAGCAGTCAAAATCCCTTAACCAGGTAGGTCCTAACAAGCCTTACATTGTAAATCCCTTAACCGGATAGCTCTTTATCAATGTTAAATCCTCTTGCGAGGGTGATCCTAACAGGGCTCATCATCTAAATCCCTTAACCGGGTGACTCCTAATAGGGTTTTCTCCTAATAGGGCATAATTGTAAGCTTCTAACCGGGCTAGGCTCCTAACAAGGCACATTCTGAAAGAGTGCACAATTTTTTGTGGGTACCAATTCCCACCGTGGTTTTTCCCTATTTGGGTTTCCACGTGAAAAACATGGTCTTTATATGGTGAATGTTTTTATGTGCTATTATGTTTTACTTTTAGTTTATGTGCATATTGATGAACAGTTAATGAGTTATTCTGATAAACCGATTTAACAGTTGGTTATTAGTTATTACCGGTAATGGTAAAGAGTTTATTACTGGTTTATGTTTGATTGGAAGAAGTTTTATAAGTTCAAGTTTTAAGATTGAAATTATTATTAATATTGATTCACCACCCTTCCATCTCAGTATTAATCGGATCCTCTAAGATTGTCAATTGGTATCAAAGCATTAGTCCTCTATGTGCAGAAAGCTTAACATCTTGAGGGAAAAATCCTGGAGAAAGATGATGAAGAAGGAGGGTCCCAAGTTTACCAAGGACAACTACCGGATATGGAAAGACTAGAAGAAGATATACTTTAAAGTATTGGGTGCTCAGTATTGGAATCACTTGATGAACAAATATGTTGCTCCTACTACCAGCCCCTTGACACCTGATGAGCTTAAAGATCAACAAGAAAACATTCAAGCCTTGGAAGAAATTGTAATTACTTTATCTCATTCTGAGTATATAGATGTTTATGGATTAGAAACTGCATTTGAGGTATGGGAGAAATTAGAATTGATTTATGGAGGAGATGAACATTTTCAAAGAGAAAAAGAAGAAAGTTTAAGAGGCAAATTTGATGACATGAAAATGGTTGATGGTGAGAACATTTCACAATATGGTCAAAGGATTAAAGAAGTTGTAGGTGGTATTAAGAGTGTTGGAGGTAAGATTGATGGTGATATTGTTGTTAGTAAAATGATTAGAACTCTCCTACCACAGTATGCTATTAGAGTTTCTACAATTCAAGAACTGAGTTCTATCTCTAAAGATAAAGTCACTATTGATTCTCTTATTGGAAAGTTGACTGCGTTTGAGTTAAACATCTTTGATAATAGTGCTTCAAAACTATCTGAATCTTCTTTTAAAGCTTTTGCTACCAGTACATTTGTTAGGAAAGGAAAGGATATTTGTCATAATCATGACTGTAGGTCTAATCATGGTGGTAGAAGATGTGAGGATGATAATGAATATCATTTGATGGAACTTGAGGCACTATTGACTAAAATATTTCCTAGAGGCACCGGTAAGTATAAAGGTAAATTACCCTTGAAGTGTTTCTCTTGCAATAAAATCAAACACATAGTTTCTAATTGTCCTAACACTGATAAGAAAGAGAAGTTTAGAAAGTTCAAAGGAAATGGAAAGAAACATTGCTATGTTGCAGTTGATGAAGGAGTAACAGATGAAGAATCAGAAGAACATGACAATGAGGAGATAGTATTTGTTATTGTGAAGGAAGATCTGGCTAATGAAAAGGAATTGGTGTCTCACATGGATAGTAGTGATGAATGGATAATAGATAGTGGTTTCTCACACCACATGACCGGTGATAGAAGAAAGTTCTTATCCCTTGAAGAATTTTATGGAGGTATAGTAAGATTTAATAACAACTCACTTTGCATGGTTAAAGGTAAAGGAACTTTTTTATTAAATGGAAAAAGCAATGTGAATGATGTCTTTTGGTTTGATGGATTAAAGCATAACCTTTTGATTGCTGGTCAATTAAATGATAAGGGTTATCTTCTAGAATTTAAAAGTAGAGTGTGCAATATTCTTGGAAATAATGGAGAATTAATTGCTACTGGAAAGCAGACAAGAGGTAATCTTTTTCATCTGGATACTAATGTGAATAGTTGTTTGGTGGCAAAGATTGAAGACAGTTGGTTATGGCACAAGAGATTTTGTCATGTTAATTTTGATAATTTGATAAAGGTTAGTAAATCAAGTATTGTGAGAGATTTGCCCCAGCTTGTTAAACCAGATAATGTGTTATGTAAAAACTATCAGATGGGTAAGATGACTTATGTATCTTTCAAGAGTAAGTCTTTCTCTTCAGAAAATATCCTTGATTTGGTTCATACTGATCTTTGTGGTCCTATGAGGACTAAGAGTTATTTTGGTGATAGATATTTCATGATTTTCATTGATGATTTTTCCAAGATGACGTGCGTAAATTTTCTGAGAGAAAAATCAAAAGAATTCAATAAATTCAAAGCATTCAAAGCTTTAGTTGAGAAAGAAACCGAGAAGAATTTGAAATGTTTAAGATCTGACCGGGGTGGAAAATTTACTTCTAATGAATTTGTGAAGTTTTGTGATGAACAGGAAATCAAGAGGTAGATGTCAGCTCCTAGAAATCCACAACAAAATGGGATAGTAGAGAGGATGAATAGAACAATTATTGAAGCTTCTAGAAACATTTTGATTCAAGGTGAAGTACCAAAAATGTTTTGGAGAGAAGTAGTTAGCACTATTGTTTACACTTTGAACCGGGTACTTGTCAAGAGAGGTAACAACAAAACACCTTATGAATTATGGCATGGCAAGACTCCTACTATAAGTTACTTAAAAAAATTTGGGAGTAGGTGTTTCATTAAATGTGATGATTACACTAGAAAGTTTGTTGCAAAGTGTTATGAAGGTTTTCTACAAAGAGTAAGGCTTTCAAATGTTATAACAAGAGAACAAAAAAGATCATTGAGAGTGTTAATGTGAAGGTAGATGAACTCTATGAGAAATTTGATGAGACCAGTAGATCTGAACCCGAGAAAGATGAAGATAAACTTGTGTGTATTGAACCAGAGGTACAAAAGAATGATGAGCAGGAGAATGCAGAAATAAGTGCTCAACTGGTAGATGAAGATAGCTCGATGAAGAACATGAAGAAAAAGGAACAACACTGAAACTAGTAATACCAAGATATGTCAGACTGGATCATTCAGAAGAACAAATTATAGGAGATAAAAATGTTGTCGTACAAACAATAAGAAAAATCAAAGAAAACTTTTGTTTGATTTCAGCTATAGATCCTAAAATAGTAAGAGAGGCATTGAAGGATGATGATTGGATTAATGCCATGAATGAGGAATTGGCTCAGATTGAGAAAAAAAAGACATGGACACTTGTTCCCAGACCAAAAGATAAGAATGTGATTGGAACTAAATGGGTCTTTAGAAACAAGTTGAATGAAGAAGGCAAGGTTGTGAGGAATAAAGCAAGGTTGGTATGCAAAGGCTATGCACAAGAAGAAGGAGAAGACTATGGGGAAACCTTTGCACTAGTGGTGAGATTGGAAGGAGTTAGAATGTTACTTGCTTATGCTGCATTTAAAGGATTTAATGTCTACCAGACGGATGTTAAATCTACTTTTCTTTATGACATCCTTGAGGAAGAAGTGTACATAGAACAACGCGATGGATTTTCTTTAACTGAGAATAAAGATATGGTTTGCAAGTTGCATAAGGCACTGTATGGATTGAAGAAGGCACCGAGAGCATGGTTTGAAAGATTGCATGCACATCTAATCAAGATAGGATTCTAGCATACTAGTGGGGATAGTAAGATATATCTTAAGGCCGATGGGGACAAAGTATTGATAGCTGAAGTATTTGTAGATGATATAATTTTTGGAGGTGATGATGATTTATGTATGGCGTTTGCTAAGGAGATGAAGAAAGAATTTGAAATGTCTCTTATTGGTGAAATTAATTTTTTCATTGGGTTGTAGGTCTAGTAATTGGATGGTAGAATATTTATCTGTCAGAGTAAGTATGTAAAGGAAGTGTTGAATTTTTTTGGCATGGAGGATTGTAAACCGGTTGGTACTTCGGTGGTGATAGGTTGTAGATTGTCTAAGCAAGATGATTCACCCTCTATTGATGAAAAGGAATATAAGTCCATGATCAATAAGTTGTATTAGGTTGTTCACAATAGTCCTGATATTGCACATGTTGTTGGTTTGGTTGCTAGATTTCAGAAGGATCCCAAGGAGACTCACTTGGTAGCGGTGAAAAGGATATCCCAGTACTTGAAAGGCACAATAGACTATGGTTTATGGTATCCTTATAAAAATGATTTTTCTTTGGAAGTATTTACTGATGCAGATTGAGCAGGCAATGTTGATGACCGAAAAAGCACTACTGGTGGAGCTTTTCTTCTTGGAGGTAGATTGGTTGCTTGGAGAAGTAAGAAGCAAACATGTGTATCATAGTCAACAACATAGGCAAAGTATGTTGCAACATCAATGAATTGCAAGTAGGCAATCTAGATGAGACATGTATTAGAAGGTTTTAAACTTGATATGTCTGAATCGGTAATAATTTATTGTGACAATACAAGTGCTATTAATATAAAAAATCATGTGTTACATGCAAGGACAAAGAAAATAGAATTGAAATATCACTTTCTAAGGGAGAGAGTCCAGAAGAAGCAAGTCAGAATGGAGTATGTGACAAGCAAAGAGCAACTTGCAGACATTTTCACAAAACCATTGTTGGAGACTACCTTTGAGTACCTCAGAGGTAAATTAGGGGTCAGACCCATACATAAGAAGAACTAAGATGCAAGAGATGCATCAATCTAGTGGGCTTACTAAATATTTTTCACTGAGGATTGATGAAATGGTAGCTACTCTGCAGGGGGAGAAACTTAGATGAGATTTGATGACCGACCATGTATATGCACCTTTGGCCTTGTTGTTAAAGGGGGAGAAGAAATATATTAGCCTAAGGAGGAGATGTGTAACAGAAAGAGGGAGAAGAAATGAAGATTCAGTCTAGGTAAAGATGAACTGAGTGAACCGATATAAGAGTGAAGTATAATAGAGAAGTTTCAGAACTAAGTAGCTTGATTTTAGTTGAATATGTTGGAGTTTATGTTGGTGTTGCCATCAGTGCCAAAGGGGGAGAATATTGGCACGATTGGCATAAATGATGTATATCAAGAATGGTGACTAAACCGGTAAAGGACTATTTGTGATGACATTGTGATGAAGAGAATGAGATTGCATGATCAAATGAATTTGATCAGTTATTTGTGTTGTCATTGATAGAAATTGATGTTTAATATGTTATATTTTTTCATATAAGTCTTTTTGGTCTACCGAAAATGCCTTACCGGTATTATAGATAGTGAAATGGGAATTAGGACCTTAATTGGTAAATGAGGAATGTTTTGATTTGATCTGGCAATTGGTGATGATTGAAGTGTTGCGGTTTGGAATGTGAGCTTGTATCATTGTAATATGTATCTGACCGGAACCACATCATGTTTTGGTTATCATAAATCACGTTTATGATTTTTTTGTTTGTAATTTTGCTAGGGTTTAAGGATCGATAAAGAATTCTCTTAACCGGTAATGCTTTTTGGTTTGGCGATGATCTACATCAAGTGCAAATATTGGTGATGATGTGGCACAAACCATGTGAAGTGTTTGAAAGATGTTTTGACGTGTTTGGAGAGCGAATTTCTTGGGAATATGCAAAGTGCTTAGAAAAGTGTTCTAAGGGTTGGACTTCGTATCAGATCGAGATGGGATGATCATTCAATGGTTGTAACTGATTGCAATGGTCCATATGATGATCAATGATGATTTGTAATGAGTTGTAAAAGATCTGTGATGATCTATGTTGTAAGTCTTAGGGTTTTATAACTAACTAAGTTGTAAAGGTTATTTATGTTGGTACAATTGATGTTTGGTGTGTCGGTGGTTTTGAGAAAAGTGTGAAGCCAAACCAGAGTATGAGATCTACCAGAGAGTAGCAGATTTGGAGACTAATTGGATCTCATCAAGAAAGTAGTTAAGTGGTGTACCTAGATCATTCACTATTGTTCTCTAACAATTGGAGTAGTCAAAATCCCTTAACCGGGTAGGTCCTAATAGGCCTTACATTGTAAATCCCTTAATCGGGTAGCTCTATATCAGAGTGTTAAATCCTCTTGTGAGGTTGGTCCTAATAGGTCAAAGCTCCTGACATGGCTCATCATCTAAATCCCTTAACCGGGTGACTCCTAACAGGACATCTTTGCAAACTTCTAACCGGGCTAGGCTCCTAACAAGGCGCATTCTGAAAGAGTGCACAATTTTTTGTGGGTACAAATTCCCACCTTGGTTTTTCCCTATTTGGGTTTCCACGTGAAAAGCATGGTGTTCATATGGTGAATGTTTTTATGTGCTTTTATGTTTTACTTTCAGTTTATGCATATTGATGAACACTTGATGAGATGTTCGTGTAAACCAGTTTAACAGTTGGCTATCAGTGATAAGCAGTAATGGTAAAGAGTTTATTACCGGTTTATGTTTGATTTGAATAATTTTAATAAGTTCAAGTTTAAAGATTGAAATTATTGTTAATACTGATTCACCCCCCCCCCCTCAATATTACCCGGATCCTCTGAGATTATTATATATATTGTATAAACTATTCTCGGAGAAATTCCTTCTCTGTGAAAATTTTATCTCCAAAATATATATTTAATTATTTCAAATGCATTGTAAAAATTACTACTTGAAGAAACTTCTCTGTGAAAATTTATATCTCTATTTTAAATACATTACATGAAAAAATAGTTTATCTAAGAAATATTTTATCTCAGAGAAAACTTGATCTCAAATATATATCTACCTCAAATATATCCTGTAAACTATTCATTCTTTGAAAACCTTATTCCAAAATACATATTAATATCTCAAATATATATTTTTAAGTTGATTCTTTGTGAAATTTGTCTTTGTGGATTCACTCAAACAAAAAATAATCCAGTCTTTGTTAATATATACACCTGTGATTGTATTAATACAAAATAAAAATAATTCATATATATATATATATTGAAAGCCGAAAAGTTAATTTGAAAAATAAATTTGGCGGTGCGATTATTAATTGTTGCAGGGTGTGGGGAGTAGTACCCCCCACTACCCCTGCGATCAGTGTTACGACAATGACCGCAGGGGGAGTGGAGGGCCCGCGAACCCCACCCCTGTGGGCCTGAACCTACAAGTCGGCAAGGGTGGGGAGCTCTTCCCCCCTATCCCCCCACCCTCTTTACTCCTTTTATGTTTTTTTTAAAATAATAAACACAAAAAAAGAGAATATCGCTATTTTTAATTGTATAAAATAAAATTTAAATTATATTTATAATAAATGATTTGTATGAATAGATTTATATTAACACCTTTATAATATAAAATTTAATTTGTATTGATTTGAAAATATTAAATTTTATTAAATATTAATAGATTATAAAATTATTATTATTTGTAATTCCTTTCAACATTAAACTTAAATTATTAAAGGGAGTAATTTGGGGGATTTATTCTTTCAATTGATTGGAGCAAATTTTAGAATAAGTAATTAAGGGAATTCCATTTGTAGATTGACTTACTCTTCTAAATGGCTTAAGACTTATTAGGTTATTTAGTTGGTATTTTAACTCGTTATAAATCATAATCATCAATTTAAGTTAATTGATCAAATTGTCTAATGTCTTAAAGGACCTTCTTCCAACTGACCATGTTTTAGATTCATAGTCTCCTTAACCAATTGTCAATTCAAGCAAATGATTCAATATTTAATTTAAGTTGTACCCTCATTTAAGGAAATGAACATTTTTTATTCTTTCATGTCATTTACGTTAGTATTGCTACCATGCTAGTTACACACTTAGTTGTTATCATGGAAGTTACACACTTAGTTGTTATCATGGAAGTTACACATTTGTTATTGTCATGCAAGATACATAATTATTATTATCATGCAAGTCACATAATTGTTGTTATCATATAATTTATTTTTCAAGAAGCTAGATATAAAAACCCTTCTTAATTTGAATATTAATCTTCTAGTAGTAATAGGATGATATTTTCTAGTGATTCTTCATTTTCATAGAATTAGTTTATCCTTGAATAAATGATCTTAATTTTCAAGTTGCATTAGGATAAGGTTTATTTACGCTTTCAATAGTATGATAGTTTCATTCTTAAGTCATTTTTAAAACTTAGTGCTAATTAAGCTTTCATAATTACTTAGATAGATAACTAAAGAAGAGGTGATGGAAACAAAAATCTAGCAGCGCTCGGTATCTATGGTGCCTCTGGGTCACGCTCAAGGATAACTTTAAGAAACCAACCCCCGGGCAAAAGTGTAAAATCCTGGCAAATCAGACATTATTTTTTGGGGGAAAATTTCATATTGATGGTGAAATTTTTTTCAAATTTGGAAAAAAAAATTAATTTGTATTGGTGAATTTTTTTTTTAGGGTATGAAAATTCCATGAAATCCTAGCAAATAATTCATTATTGTGTGGGGAAAACATATAATTTAGGAGGCGAATGTTTTTTCATTTAAAGGAAAAAATATATAAGTGTATGGGCGAAAAGTTATACTCCGAAGGAAAAATTATTTAAGTGTATTAGCGATTTTTATCTACCATTTGAAAATTATATAATTTTATTGGCCAATATTTTGTTGTTTATGGAAAAATAAATATTTTATTGACGATTTCATAAATTCATTATCATTTTCATTATCTATTAATAGCCATTTTCATTATCTAATTAATGCAACATCATGTCGAGTTTGGACTCTGCATGATGTATCGATAAGTGTGACCTCATCGACACGTCACATGTACCTAAAATCCATCAATTATTTAAAACTATTCGATGATCGTAGATCAATGGCTAAAGTTTTATTTTGGCCCGAATTTCTGAAGAGAACGTAGTTCTCTAGAAAGTCCTTTGAATGGAATTGGAGATAGTAGACACTATCAAATCTTATGCTAATCAAGTATCAACATTTATTAATTTCTTGTCATTGACATTCTCTAGCTGGGATCCACTCAGCATGCATGACTTCCAATCTGGTAATTGGTAGTGGTTTACGATTATTTCTAATTTCACACATGTGCATTTCTGAGAAAAATTTACTGAGATACGAAAGATTTATAAAAATTTAAAGGAAAAAGGAATTAATACGGTTGTTGAAGGAATTGATAGTATCAAGAGATATTTATAAACAATCTCTGCTTCTTTCTTCTTCAATTTTCCTTTGGTAGATAAATTGTCAGAGTTGATGGTAGTTGAAATTATGCCTCTAGTTTAGGTCTTTAAGCTGTATAATTTGGTATTCAGATTTCTAAAGATGGACACTCCTATCCGGTTGAGAAGCACATCTGAGGAGGACCAGAGGGCCTTTTGGGCTATGTCAAAGGCCCAACCCTCTAATTAGTTTATAAGGAGGCCAAGATGTTCACTAACAAGGAGCCTGTGAGGATGGTGCTAGGCCAAGAGTTTTTGAGAAATGATAATAGATATTGTGTTAACACATACATTATGTCCTGGTTCTTGGCATCTCTTCTAGACCTCGGGGGAGAAAAGATGGATATGCTGATGTTGTTAAGGAGAGTGTTCAAAGAATATTTCCTTGGGGATGACGTTATTGTTGTTGTCTTTGTAGAAGTAGGGGTGGAGATCCCTTGGGTGAGTGATTTACCCAAGCTTCTCCTCCCTGACAAAAATGTGGCCAGGCAACCTTTTCTTTTGAACCTAAATGCTAAGCAGTTGACATGACATAGGAAATAGGTGTGGATTGATAGGGATTTGCTCCAAAAATGGTTTCTCCTGGATGAATTTCAAGACTACAGATGGCTCAAAGAATTCCCAGAGCTTCTCATCTTTGAATAATTCTACCTAGATGGAGGGAAAGATCCTTAGGGTTACCCATGAAGGGTTTCAATTTTTTGTCTTGTTTTTTGATACCACTGGTCCACCGTCCACTACCAATGCCCTAGTCCCAAGCAAATTTTGTTTTTTTGGCTATTTCCTCGTAACCTCCCTCATTTTGGCTTTAAAGTTTTGGAGGGACAGGGACTCCGACAGTCAAAAATTGTAAATTTGTGCAACATATTAATGAAAATTTTACAAATTCCAATTCATTTCGGTTTTCCTTTTAAGGATTTAAAAATGCTTTCTATTTCGTTGTATTATTATCTCCTACCATGGTAGGATACTTAGTGTAACAATTACGTTCTAAAATAGCTTAAATAGTTATTAATTTGTGTGGATATAAAATTTAATTTTCACCATTAAAAAATATAAAATTTTAAACAAATGTCAAATCTCATTAAATTAAATCTCGAGTAGAGAGAAAGGGAAATTCCATTTTGAACACAAGTTGGAATTAGAATATTCTAGATATGGGATAGTAATTAAAGGAGGGAAGATAGTGTCGAACATAGGAGGTCTATTCTAATTTCTTATCTAAAGTTAAAGAACAAACTCAGTGTCACCTCTGAGACGACCTTTTCTAAAAGATATTTGAAGTGCTTGACAAAGAAGTATTTGAAAAAGCATAATGTCAAGGATTGGCTGCAAGTGATAGTATCCAATAAGGATTGCAATTTATATGAGCTACATTATTTCATCATTTTTGAGAACGAGGAAGACGATGAAGATTAAATTTAAGTTTTGTTAGTTAGGTGTAAGTGATACTGATTTTTTTAACTATAAAGAGTCGCCTACTGCAATTCTGTCATAAAATATCATGTTATATTTGTGTTCATTTTGTTTTCTTCTATTTTTGTAGGTTGCTTACCTCGACTATGTAGGTGGAGATCTTACATGTTGAAGTTTGGGGACAATTTTTTGTAGTCTTTGAATTGCAGAATTAAAAAAAAAAAAAAAAAAAAAAAGCTAAAGATTATAGAAATTTAATTTACATATTTTAATATAAGTTTTTAGATTTTAATATAAATGTTATACATTAATAAACATCTAGAATTAAATTCCTTGACATCATGGCTCTCAATTCCTTGACATCATGTTCTTGGGTTTTTTGTTTGAGTGCAAAAGGTTTTTTGTCCATAGGTTTTTTTGAACAAGGTTATGTTTCCATCTGGCTTTTTCCTCATTTTGGCAAGCAAAATTGTTTTTTGTGGGAAATAGTGGGTGGTTTCCTACGCGCCTGTTGGATATTATGGTTCTGATCAGTTGATACATAATTTTGGTCAAGCATGGAAGCCTTGTGGCTGTGTTCCTCCTCTACAGTCTACTCCTCAAAATTGTTTGGGTCTTATGGATAATTGATACGCATCTTCGAAGAATCATGTAATGGGAGGGTGTTAATATCAAGTATGTAATTGGTTTATGGGGTTTTGTTGGATAATGACAGGTATATCCTAATAAGCTATGTAACGGGAGGGTGATCAAAATCAGATATGTAATTGGGTATATGGGGTTTTAAATTTTAGTTTTTTCTCTTTTCTGGGCCACAACCAGAGGTTTTCTTGCGGGTTCTTTCCTGCCGGTATGCCCTTTGAACTCGTTTTGTATTTTCAAATATCGAAATTAATAAAATATAAGTTTAGTGGCCTGTCCACTTTTATCAAAAATATATATATATATATCTAGAATTAAATAATACACTTCTTAAATAAAATAAAATATTTTGTTAAGTAAAAGTTAAAATTTTATTAAATGTAAGATTTTAAAGATGGAAATATATTTAATGTCTTATACATAAATGTGTTTAAAATATTTATATCATATGATGCTTGTAATTTATAATTAAAATCATAATTAATTTAATTAATGACAAATAAAATATATATATTAATTTATTTTGAAGTATATTGCTTTATTCTAAATCTTTTTAATTTGTTTTTGTTTAAACAGATTAATTTCTAGTCACTACTTTGAATATGACTATTATAAATATTGGGAATACTTTTAACTATTTATTACCATTATAATTTTTAACATATTAAAAAATTAAATATAATCAATATAATTTAAAAAGTATTTACTAACATTTTAAATACTATTATTCTTCATATATAATTTTGGGCATGGATATCATCGTCTGTTGGATGAGCATAGATCAACAATGTAAGGTGTATTTCGGGCTGAATGTGGGAATGATATTTTTTTTTCAAACTTCTACCAGAAACACGTGTCATTGAACACCAACATGAAAGAAAGGCTATGACCCATGGGATGAGGAAGTGTCAGGTGACGTGGCATTTGGTTGGCAAAAACCCTATGTATAATGGGACCCACGGCAACTGACAATAGATATGCAGTGATATTGCCTTATCATATGTACGCCACTGAATGATTAACATGTAGGCAGCTTTAATGTTGGCTTGTGGACAATTTGTGTGGTTGAATTAGTACATGTAGAGGAATGATGGCATATTTTGTGGTTAATACCGATGATTGCCGTCGTTGGATGTCAGAATTGAGTGTGAGGTGTCTTGGGTGGATTGGATGAGTCACAGAGAGTAGTTGGATTGTCATTTTCTTAGTATCATATTGTTTGCACTTGCAGCGTTGTCTTGGGTTTCTTCAGCAACATGGAAGCCAATTTCTCCTTCCATACTGATAAGAAATTAGTCCCATTTCTCAGATGATTTATGGACAGGAGGCTGAAAGGTTTGTTCTTGTTTAAGGATGAGCGGTTGTACGAGATTGTGAAAATATTGTTGGGAGAGGAAATTATCGATGTAGGTCATCACTATAGGACAAACATGGAGGCATATTCATTTATTTCTACTTGGGGTTTCTAGTTTGAGGATGAGGTGGACAAGGTAAAAAATACCCTGAGAATTGTAAATGATTTAAACTACCTATTAAATCTGGATAGTGTGTGTGCTCGTGTGGTCCCGATGGTGGGCATTGTTCCTGTGATAGGGGTCATTGGTTCGGTGGTGCTGCTACCACTCATTCAATGGGTTGATGATGATTTGAAGGCAAGATGAAGAGCTCTTTCTTGGCATGGGTGGTAGGCCTTCAAAACATTCGCAAGGTTGATGTAGTGTGATGAGTTTTTAAGGGTCCTTCATGAAGTGGCACGAGAAGAGGTGGGTCAAGAGTTATAGCCGAGACCCAAGACTACCCAAGCAATGAAGTGACTCTCATAATTCTATGATGACCCAAAGTACAAGCCGCTTTTGGGTTAATCCTACTATGGTCGGTGGTGTTTCGTGTTGTTTGTTTGTATCTTTTTGTTTCATGTTCATTTTCTCCCCAACTTTGTATGTATGAGGGGATGTCTACTAACAATTTTGGTAGGTTGAATTGGAATTGTGGGGTTTCTGCATTTACTAGGGTTTTATTTTTTGTTGGGAATGGTGGTTTTGGGGGTGTTTTTTTTTGCGGTGGCAGAACTCTAATGGTTTTACTATACCACATGACCTAAACAAGTAGGTCAACCACCCTAATATAAATTTATCATTACAAAGCATAAAACAATAATTGGATCACAACCCATGTTGGCCAAGGACCCAAATAACATCCTCAAATCATCAAACACTTTTGGAGAGGATTCTTGATCAACTGCAATGTTCATGTTACACCAACCGGGAAAAACCCTCAGTGTCAATAACATAGAATATCCTATTGGACCCAAATAGGATCACCAAATCTTTACGCTAGCTAATGCAAAGCCACCAAACAATTGGGACATGATTCAAACCTGTGACCAAGCTCTGATACCACTTGTTAAAATGAACCAAAGGAAAATTGAGAGGGGGGTGAATCAGTTTTCCACAAGTTATTCAATTATTGAAGATTATAAACCTTCTACAAGAGCAAAATGAGAACAACACTATGAAAGATAAATGATGAGAGTACACAACATACAACACCAATATTTTGACGTGGAAAACCTAGTGAAGGGAAAAACCATGTGGTAAACCCTACCCATGCAATCAGATAATAATTTTTCAGCAATATGTGAAAATATTACAATGGGGATTGCACTTGCAATCAAGCCAACTGCCTAGAGGACACTCCTCAACACAAAACGGAAGTCTCACAATCTTACATACTCATCGTACTACAATCGAAAGGAAATAAACTTTGGAAATAGCATCTCCTAATACTTGGTTACAGTTTGAGTTAAGCACATTGTCTGCAACACAACCAGAGGACTAAATCCTCATACAACTTGATCAACAACCTCTATCAACCTTGTAGACCTTATTTCGCATCTACATATATTCGTTAATCACTCATCTATGTGTCCAATTCATCCATCATTCATTCATGATCTACAATGATATCTTACAATCATATTTATACGTTACATAAACCTAAACAAGTAGGTCGGCCACCCTGATATAAATTTATCATTACAATGCATAAAACAATAATTAGATCACAACCCATGTCAGACAAGGAACCAAATAAAATCCTTAAATCATCAAACACTTTTGGAGAGGATTCTAGATCAACCACAACATATTACACCAACTGGGAAAAATCCTCAGTGTCAATAACACAAAATATCCTATTGAGCACAAATAGGATCACCAAATCTTTACGCTAGCCAATGCAAAACCACCAAACAATTAGGACACAATCAAGAAGAGCTTGAGCACGTTAAGAACCATTTCTAGAAGGATCATCAAAACCGCTTAATCATTTCATCAAATATCACCAACCGGGACCGAGAACATCAACTGACAATCTAGAACATAATCAATAGCTTCCAGAGCACCAAATCATGAACTAACTGATTATGACATACATATAATCATCATGAATATCATTCTAGAACCAAATCCAACAATCTGAACATACCGGAGTAGAATCTCTGATAACCTCTTCCAAAACCATGTCCAACCGAAGCAGGTCAACAACCAATCGGAGCAGTGTTGACATTAATGACAACACATAATCAATTCCTACATATTTCTAACAATCTCCCCCTTTGGCATGGATGGAAAAATTGAATGTGAAAAACATCCAAGTACCAAGGAATGCCAACAATCTCCAAGAAACTCTCTCTCAAGATAACAACAAAAGAACTGACTCATCTCTGACTGATCTAATATATTTATTTCTCACTTTTTAAAATATCTCTCCCACATACTGGAGTATATTTTTTCTATTTTTCACATGGACATCTCTCCCCCTTTGACATCAATACCGAAGGGTTGATGCCAAGGTATTGAACTAATTAGCTAACTACTCCCCCTGAGTAGCAACACCATCTCATCAACCAGATCAAAAGATAATTCTAAAAATCTCACTAGATTGATGCATCGATGCATCTCTAAGTCTCTTCTGGAGGATTGGTGACCCCCAATTGATTTTTGAGATATTCAAAAAGTATCTTTAGGCAATGGTTTTGTTATAATATATGCAATTTGTTCCTGAGTGGGCACATATACCAATCTGACTTCCTTTGCTTCAACCTTTTCTTTCAAGAAATTATATCTTATAGACATGTGTTTTAATTTGGAATGAAATATTGAATTCTTTGACATATCAATAGCAGTTGTATTATCACATTGAATAAGAATAGGCTCATCATAAATTACCATTATATCCTTCAACATTTGCTTCATCCATAAAATATAAGTACAATTTGTTGCAGCAACTACATATTCAACTTCAACAGTAGATAATGAAGTGCATGATTTTTTTTGCTAAGCCATGAGACTAATTTCTTCCCAAGAAAGAATGCACAACTTCTAGTTCTCTTTCGGTCATCAACATCTCTTGCCTAATCTGAGTCTATATAGGCACATAATCTGAAATCATCATTCTTTGGATACCATAACCCATAATTTGCTTTTCCTTTCAAATATGTGAATATCCTTTTAACAACAATTTCGTGATTTTCTCTTGGATCAAACTAAAATCTAGAAGCAATGTAGACAACATTCATTATATCCAATTTGGTCTGAGTTAAGTATAACAGTCCACCAGTCATTGATTTGTATCTAGTTGAGTTTACTATAGGAGATTCATCTTTCTTTGATAGTTTGCAACCGGTTATCATAGGGGTTCCAACTAGTTTTGAGTTTTCAAGTCCAAATTTCTTTAGCAATTCTTTCACATATTTAGTTTGAGAAATGAAAATACCTTTATCAGTCTGAGTGATCTGCAGACCTAAGAAAAATTTCATCTCACCGATCACAAACATTTCAAATTCATTCCTCATGTCATCGACAAATGTCATGCATATATTTTCTTCTCCTCCAAAAATGATATCATCAACAAAGACTTCAATGATCAATATGTCGCCATGCTCAATCTTTAATATAAGTTGCTATCAGCATTACCTCTACTAAATCCAAGCTTCAAAATATGTTTATCTAATCTAGCATACAAGGCTCTAGGGGATTATTTCAATCCATATAAGGCTTTCCTCAATATGCAAACCATGTCCTTGTCCTCTGATAGTGAAAATCCATTAGGTTATAAGGCAAGAAATCATCTTACTATTTCAATCCTTGCATAACTTTCATCATAATCGATTCCTTCTTGTTGTGAGTATCCTTTGCAAACCAATCTAGCTTTGTTTCTTACAACCTGTCCTTCATTTAATTTCTTTCTGAATACCCATTTAGTTCCAATAACATTTTTATCTTTAGGCCTAGGAACCAATTCCCATGTGTTATTCTTTTCAATCTGATTTAATTCCTCTTCCATTGCTTTCATCCAATTCTCATCTTTACATTCTTTAGTAATTGATTCTGGTTCAATTTGAGAGATTAAACATACCTCTTCAGCAACTATCCTTCTTCTTGTCATCACACCTTTTCTCTTATCTCCAATGATATGATCTTCAGAATGATTCAACTTTACATACCTAGGAGTTTTTGGATTATCTTAGATTTTTGTCTCTTTATACTCTTCAATAGTTACTGTGGAATTTTTTGGTGTTATCAGAGCAACTGGATCAATGCTCTAATCTGATTCTTGCATTACTAGTTCTGATCTGACAATCTCATCTTCCGGTCCATAGTCATATGATCTAATATGATTGTTTCTTTGCTCATCCACTTTGGCATTTGTGCTTTCCACTATCCTTTGCAATCTTTTGTTAAAGCATCTATATGTTTTTCTCTTAGTAGAATAACCCAAGAATATTCCTTCATCACATCTAGGATCAAATTTCCCTATTCCATCATCTCTTCTGATATAGAATTTACTTCCAAAAATTATGAAATACTTGACAGTAGGAGTATGACCAAACCATAATTCATAACTAGTCTTACCAGTATCACCTTTTATGTGTATTCTACTAAAAGTGTAGACTGCAATATTGATAGCTTCTCTCCAATAAATATGAGGTAATTTGGCTTCCATCATCATTGTCCTTGCAACATCTAAGATAGTTTTGTTCTTTCTTTCCACTACTACATTTTGTTGTGGAGTTTTAGGTGTAGATAATTGTCTTCTGATTCCACATTTCTCACAAAAAATGTTGAATTCATTGGATGTAAATTCACCACATTGATATGATCTTAAGCATTTTATCTTCAATCCTATTTTTGTCTCAACCATAGCTTTGAATATTTTGAATTTGTCAAGGGATTCTAATTTTTCTTTCAAAAATACAACCCACATCATTCTAGAGTAATCATCAATAATCAACATAAAGTATCTATCTCCTTGAAAGCTTTTAGTCCTTGTTGGACCACATAGATCAGTATGAATAAGATCAAGAATTTCATTAGATCTGACATGTATGCTTTTGAAAGAAGTTATGACTTGCTTACCCATTTGACATTCTCTACATATCGGATTATGAGGCTTGATGATCTTGGGCAAATCTCTGACAGCCTTGGTTGAACTGATCTTTACTATGCAATCAAAATTCACATGACACATCCTTTTATGTCCTAGCCAACTTTCATCAATTTGAGCAATCAAGCAAGTCTTCTCATTGGAGTTCAAATAAAAAATATTTCCTTTGACCTGAGTTCCAGATGCAATTTCCAATCTAGATCTATTGATAATCTTGCATTTTCCATCTTTGAATTGCAAATGAAATCCTCTATCCACCATCTATCCTAAACTCAAGCGATTATACTTCAAACTTGCAACATAATAAACATTGTCAGTATTGTTCTTACCATCCAATGATATTGTTTATTTTCCTTTAATCTTGCATGCCTTGTTGTCTCTAAATCTGACTAGTCCACCATCAAATTCTTACAGAGTTGGGAATTTTCTCTTATCACCGGTCATGTGGTGTGAGCAACCACTATCTATAACCCATACATCTTTCTCTTAAATTTTAGTAGCTAGGGCTTTCTCCTCAGTATGAGTTGTATCATTGACAGGTTCTAGAGATTCATCCTTGAAAGCAATAAATACCTAATCTTTTCCACTACATGAGCTTCCATTACCGGATCCACTTACAGGTTCATCATCTTTAGAATCATCAATAATACCAAAATCATCATCACCAGCATAGTAAAATTATTTTTCCTTATTCTATCTATATTTAGGTTTGATCTGATATTCTAGATTAGGTTTATAATTCCTCAAAAATCTTTCATGATTCCTTGAAACTCTTTCAGGATATCTAGAAGCAAAGTGACCAATCTTATTGCATGAAAAACATTTAAATGGAATTTTTCCTTCATACTTACTTCCAACTGGTCCTTTAGGGATTCTTCTAGCATTTAGGGCTTCCACTTCTTCAAGTTCTCTATTCTTTCTTTCAATGTCTTCCATCTCTTTAGCATATAACACTTTCCAATCTATCTTCTCCTTACCAGAGGTAGATGCTTTAAATGCAGTTTCTATTTTAGTAGCATTATGATCTCCAAGTTCTTCAAGTTCAAAAGAAGTCAATTTCCCAAGTAATGTATCTCTATTAATAGGGGTATTTGACATTGTGTGGAGTTCATTTATTGTAGTAGCTTTCATTTTGTAAGACAGAGGTAAAACTCTTGAAATTTTTGAAATGATCTCATCCTCATTAATTGTTCCACCACAACATTTGAATCCTATGACAATCTCATTCACTCTATCCATTAAATAACTTATCTTTTCATCTTCTTCCATCTTAAAATTCTCATATCTCACCCTGTAACCTTCAAGTTTTGAAATCTTTATGGTGCAGGAGCACCTAGTTGAGTAAAACTCCCATTTTTGAGTATTTAATGCTTTTATGTTTCTAAAGTCTTGTTTTATGTTGATTATCTTGTTTTAGGTTGTTTTGGGTCATGTTTAGTGGTTTTGATCTCATTTTGGGCTTTAGAGATCAAGTTTTGCCTTTTACGCCTTGAGTTGACAATTTTTGGCAAAAAAGTGAGAAATTGCCAAAAAGGTCTCCTAATGTCTTCAAGAGAATTGAAGCATGTTTGTTTAGTGTTTTTAAGCATTTCTAAGTTGTTTAGGCAAGTTGATAAGGCTAGGTTGTCAAAAATGCCTTTTTGAGCAAGAAAAGTTGTCATTTGGCTTGAAAATTGTCATTTTCTTGCAAAATGAAGTTATTGAAGCCTCATGTCCATACTAGGGCTTTAAGAACAACTAGAGAAACTATATAAGGCCTCCC